>NC_056744.1:1028745942-1028885942 GCF_019279795.1 Protopterus annectens
GAGGGAACACTGCCCTGCATGAAAAGGAATGCCTAAGTTCCAGGAGTTGGAATATGTGCCACTAATGTGAAGGTCTGAGATTAATACCTGAGCATAGTTTCAATAAGTGTACTCAGAGTGTGTGTGTGTGTTTACTAAATATCAAAGTATTAGCAATGCAGTGGATAGAATGAAGTAATAACTGAAATGAGGGGAGGGGAAAAAAGTCGCTTGGCCTGAGCTGTAGCATTGCCCTTTACCCCACTGTAGTGTGATCTTGGAGTTGGTATATTTAGTTATGGGGGGGGGTGTTGGGCACAGCCCTCCACCTAGTTATGTTTTAAATAGTGTGTGTGTGTGTGTGTGTGTGTGTGTGTGTGTGTGTGTGTGTGTGTGTGTGTGTGTGTGCTTTCCCAGGGAAACAATTCACAGTTTAGTGGGTTCAGTCTTTATGTGTTGGTGAAGAGGCGTTCGATGTAATGCCTCTTCACTATTATAATATAGACCCTGGGGCTGTGTATGCCTTACTGCTTCACCACAGGGCTATGTTTGTTAATATCCTAGAAAGAAATATCTCTATGTTATATCTTTGATGCTATTGTTTCTCAATGGCACTACTCTGCCATAATTTGGTTGAGATGTCCAAACGATGCCCCATTGAGACCTCAACTGTCACTGAGGGTTTGTAACTAGAAATGCTAAGAGAATATGAAAATAATTTGCTTATTTTTGTATGTGGGTGTGGAAAGGGGGTCTTGGACCTTTTCAGTTTACGCTCAAGTCTGTAATGTTTGAAGATCTTGGCGCATGATAAAACACAATATACCACAACTGCTTTTTAACTTTTTTGTCTTATAAATAGTGTGAATGGAAAATTTGTGTTGTAATCATGTGACTGTTCTGGTAGGCAAAAAGATACTGGATAGCAAAGAGATGTTTATAAGTATAAAGTCCATGGTGTGAGCCTCATTCCTAATTTAGTAAATGTGTCACATTTTACTCATCTGTTTACATTGCCGAGATAGTATAAGATTTCACATGTTGAAGAAAAAAGTCTGAATGTGTCTGCAGTTTCTTCATTTCTTTTGCTTGTTGGTGTTATGTGTGGTATGGTATTCACAATGTTGCAAACTTTCTCTTACCTGTATAACCTGATTGCTTGATATGGACTGAAGTTGACAGACTTTTTTTTTGGTGGGGGGGGGGTTGCTTTGCTTGCCTATCTGTAGCCTTGGACTTTTGCAAATTGAGTTGTTTCTCCTGAGAGCCCCTAAATAATGAAGACCTTGGTATGTGGTAGAACAAGTATAAAGTAACTTTTTAACCAAGCTCTAAGCTCCCCCCGTCCATATCAAATGTTCCACATTTTGCCCATTTGCTCCACCTTATCAGAGGTAGTACACTGTTCCATATTTTGAAGATGGAAAGTTGACTATAGCTGCAGTTTATTTAATTATTTTGCTTGTTTATGCTATGGAGATTATAATAATGCCAGATCTTATTAAACTGTCTGAAAATGAAGAAGCCTCAGCTTAAGAATTTAAGGACATGTAGTTTTAGTTATCTCAGTTATTAAAACTACAATTTCTTAAGGTTTTCTGCTGGTACTTGTTCATATACAGTTATAACAACATTCAGAAAATCAGAACTGTACCATTTAAATTGCTGCACATCCAAAAAGTATTGAAACCCTGGAATGGATTATTGTGATCAGACATTTCCTTCATGAGTGCTGCCCATACCTCTTAACTCTCCCTATTTTTACGGAATGTTCTCAGTTTTGCTTCAAATGCATTTCCTGTTCCTCATCACATTTTTTATTTTATTTTAGGTATATCATTTGTGATTACAGTCAGTAATGCCTGTTATTAGAGTTTTGTACTTCTTACTGTTGTTCACAAAATGCATATTGATGCAAAGTGTTACTCTATTAATTTTTAAGTGTATCAGAGTAATATTTAAAAAATGTTCGACCCCCCCCCAATTAATTGTGTCTTTGTCCTGAATTCTTGACCATATAAATTGAGAGGTATGGTGCTACCCCAAAATATTCAGATCTAAACTGGGGGTTTTTTTTTAGTTATTTCAGCAAACTATAAACTAGAGTTTATGTTGCTGCATTTACTTGGTACAGTTTTTGTCTTTATCAGTGACTGTTTTTCTTAGAGGGGGCTGCGAAACTAACATGTGTTTGTTTGCAGAATCAGTAATTCAACAAGTCAGCACACTCACCTTTGTTCCAGAAGGCTGTGGGTTCTGTTTCCACACCAAGCACATGCTCATTTTCCAATACGAACACTGCAGTGCAGCATAAGGGGAGTGCTGTTGCACTACTCTGCCATCATTTGGGTGAGATGTCGAAACGATGCCCCATTGAGACCTCAACTGCCTGAGTTGGTTGGAGCTCAAGTGGATGTCTCACTTCAAAAGAGGCTGTTGGCCTCATAGGACTAACCTAGTCAATAAAAAGTATAAATTAATGTTTTCCACCATATCTCAATTATTTTATTATATGTTTGTAATCTGACTATTTTAAAGCTTCAGAATCATTATGTGGGTATGGTTATTATATTTCATTGGGCCTGCCACTGTAAAATGATCTTGTAAGTTTTTTTTTTGTTTTTTTATTTTTTTATTTTTTTTTTAATCCACTTCCAGCCCCCCTTTATAGAAGTTATGCAAGACATAAGGGAATCATTCATTTCAACTTCCATGTAAATAGAGTGACAGCAGTGTGAGTCACAGGCAATCTTGTACAGGTTCCCAAAACTATTTTAATTTTTACATTTTTGCTTAAATTCCCATAATTTGTATTCTCAGAGCAGCTGTTAACTCTTTAAGTAACTAGTTGTGAATGCTCAACAAAATAAACTAGCTGAACTGCATGTTTTAAGATTTCCATTTTTTACTGTGCTGATAGACCCTCTCCCATATTTCTCCTAAAGTGTCAAAACTATCATTGTAATCCAGGAGCAGTTAACTGACCACTCTTGCTTCTTCTTCTGTGAACTTTTAGCAGACATTTAAACTAATTAGCTGTTAACCAATGTCTGCAGTGAGAAGATGTGTATTTTATCATGAAAGTTGCCAAAATGTGCTGTATTTGTTTAAAAGTGATCTCCATACAATGTAGCACAAAAATAAGTCTGACTTTCTGTTATTGAATTTGGGTTAATGATATTTTTTTCTGTTGAGGCAAGGATGTCTTTGTGCATGACACATTCACACCTCTGTTGTATTTGTAGCTACAACCTTGACTTGTTACACTGTAGCATTCCTGCACTTCATCCAAACCATAATCCTTGATCATGACAAAGTAGTATGTTTGTGTTGTAAACATTGCCAGGATTTGTAAGATTGCAATTCACTTTTTAATGGGAAAATGGTCTTTCATTTTTAACAGTGTATTATGGGTAATGTGAGTTGTTGCCTATTGCCAAGTATTCTGTACTTTATTAGTATGATGTTTCTTTCAACATGTCCTATGTGCTACACCTGCTCGCTACTGTGTCCCTCTTGTGCCCTGGCACAAAAAGGAACCTGGAACTGACATTGGTCCTGGGGTAAATTTTCTACTTCCCATTCATAGATCTAAGTTGTACTTGAAAATGGGCAGGGATTAACTTTGCATTATGTGGCTGATGAGTCTGTTCCACAGCAGTGGTATCCTCTGTGAACTATACCTGATCCTCCAAACTGTTCTGCTGATATTGCAGAATCCCTAGCCTGAGTATTTCTGATGCCGTTTGACTTGCTGATGTTTAGTACATCCATCATTAATGGGTTGGAGGATGCCTTGTATGCCAGACACAGGTCACATTTTATCAGTTTGCAGGATACTCAGTACGGTGACAAAGCTTTGAGTTGGTCCATGTAGGACATGTGGTTTAAGCCTTGTATCCTGTTAATAAGGTATTTCTGTGGGTATTCCAGTCATTCCAGCTGTCTGGACAGATAAATGCTAAAGTAGGCATTATCCTCAATGCCTGGCCTAATGAGGGCTGAGTAAAGGAAGACAGTGACATCCCTTGATCTAGCACAATCCTTTTTGTTTACAAGCTGTGCAATATGGAAGGATTTCTATATTCATATTCATTTCTTATAGGCATAAATAGTCTCCAAATTGAATCTTCTTACTGTGTGTATGGATTTATTTGACAGCATATTTGTAGGTCATGACTAAGAACTAAAGCAATATTAATCATCCCATGGGGATTGTTAGCAAATATTAGCTCTTAGATGAAATTCCTTAATTGGGCACAGTGATTTCTTTGTTTAAGAGTGAGAGTCTTACTGTATTAAGGCAGAGTTTCAATATGTTTAAGGCTGTACAGGATGGACCAGTCTGTTGACTGCTAATGTGTGAGAAGCTGTAGTTTTTTTATTTTAGGGAAAATGTAACAGTAAATGACAACAAGAATAATTTTGGATTTTTAAAAGGAAAATATGTAATGGATGGAACAGTAATAACTTTCCAAGTTTGGAAGAGATGAAACAGACTGATGTGTGAGCACTGGCAAGCAGTGACAAATTAAGTGTACCTTGGCCCCCATTCAGTTTTCAAACCATACAGCTTTAAAATATGTATCTTAAAGTATATTTATTATTTAATAAATGCAATTATTTTTCAATGAAGCACAATTTATTTATGTTTTAAATTTATAGATTTATACATTTTTCAGCAAAATATTTAACAAAATGTATTGAACAATAATGAAATTACTCATTTCAGTGCAATTCAACAATACAAAATCACTTGAACTGCTGTCATTGTAATATGCCAGTGTCTGTACTCATCATTTATAGCCACCTTGACTGCATGCAGCTCACGTCGGATTATGATAAAAACTGACACAGTATAATATTTCAAGTTGCTTTATACAAGGGCACACTAGCCCTGCAACGCTAGACTAATAACTATTTAACTTGATTAAGACAGCAAGGTCAGTTGTCACTTTTATCTGCAGACATCTCCTGTACCAAGCAATTATAGGCACATTGTTGACTGGTTACACTACTGATGTCTGACTATGGATAAACAATGGCTATAGTAATGTCTTTCAAGTTTATTTCACAAAAAACACACAGAAACATCAGTAATGTAATGCAACATGCTTCACACAAATGCACACTAGTTCTGCAAAACCAGATTAACGACTGTTTAAAATGAGCCAACGAAATGATGGTAAGTTAGTTTTATCCAAACACAGCTCACCACACCCACTCAGCAGTTATAGCTATTTTGTTAATAGAGTACATATCAGACATCTGGTTGTTTTAAAAATGATGGACACAATAAAGTATTTCAGGTTTGTTTCCCACAAACACACAGTGGCCAGTGTAGCAACAAAGAAGTATTCCATATTTACACAAATGCATACTAGTTCTTCAAACTTAGTTTAATAACTATTTAAAATGAGCAGATGAAAGGGGGTTAGAAGCTTTCATTAGACAAGACCGCACAGCCTGACCCAGCAGTTATTGTTACTTTATTGACTGCATACACCTCAGATATATGATTATTATACACAATAATGGCAACAGTGAAATGTTTTTCAATTTTGTGAAGCCACAGTAAAAATCTGGGACAAAAATAATGGATGAGTAATTTTTATATACAACTCACCAATTCAATTAAAAAGCTAATAGAACAGATCTTGCATCAACCTGCATTTTCCCTACAATACAATGTATATAACTATAATACCTGACATTATTGACAGGCTGTAATTCTCAGTATTTTGCTTGGAAATCAAAAAATGTTATGAGGGATAGAACTAGAATATAAGACAAAATCAGGGAAGTTCTGGAAAAACTGAGATAGTTGAGAGTATGAGTCCTGCAAAGCCAAAATAATGATCAAACACCAATCATTTTCATATACAGACAACCCCTGTACCCAGCATTTATGCCTGCATACTTGCTAGAAAATTAAATTTTGTATCTGCATTCATTTTTGAATAATAGTAGTATGAAATTAATGTCTGACATTTATTGCCAGACATTAGTCTTTGATGATTTGCAATCGTACATTGTACAAGGGGCAGAACAAAAAATGCGAATAAAAATTAGAAATGTTCTGCAAAATCATAGGCACTTGAGAGCTTTTACACAAACTTGCGTGACAAAAATCACATTAGTACTGGAATTCTGCAAAGCCAGAATAACAGCGATAAACTAAACAAATCTATGGTGGTTGTATTATCCCATAAAAATCTGAAAAGCCGCACCTATATTCCACCACTAGCCTTGAACTGAAAAGGATGGGACAGATGTGAAGAAGCGTAGGAGAAAGCACTGCAAAATCTCCATCATAAAGTTATGGTTGTCCAAGATAAGGATATAAATCTGGACACTAATTAAAGTACTTGTCACAGTATTACAAGTCTCGTACAGACTGCTCAGAGGTGACCCAGCCTTGATGGAGTTGCTGTATATCCATAAGTCAAAATCCACTCAGGCAAACCACACACAAGGCCTAAACCTGGTCTGTGACATTAAGAGAACTTGTTGAAGGGATATATTTGTGTCCCAGAGACTCCCCCATTTGTGGAATAGACTCCCTCTCTATGTTAAGCAGAGTACCTCTGTAAACTTCTTTAAGAGAAACCTGAAAGACTGGATGGGAAACAGAAAATATACCCCTGGGATCTCACTTGTGTCCCTGCAGGACAGGGAAAACAGGTACTGACTTTGTGGGAACATGGTGAAATTCTTGGCTAGGCTTATAAAGGCCTTTGGGCCAATAGCCTAATATCATCCTATGAACCCATGAGTCTATGAACAAGAAAGCAAAAAGGCTACACCAAGATTTATTTTGTTAAATATATAGTTTTAATAATGATGGCAGTCATGTGATTTGCACTGTAATAGAATGGATGTGTAGGTAATTATCTGCTTTGCACTCTAATAGATCTGATGTGTAAACTGAAGGAATAATAATCAAAAAAGGGTTAATCTGTGTAAAGAGAGCACCTCCCATGGTCAGCTGTCAACAATGCCTCAACTCTGTGCCCTCACAGGGGAGGCCACGCCCAGGGAGGGACAAGCCTAGGGAACACACCCATTTCTAAGTCGTATAAACTCACAAAGGATCCTTAGTTAACCATTAGATTTGAAGCCGCTCTCATCTGTCTCAGCAATCAGTGAAATATTTTTGAAGGCACAATCACCTCCTGAGATTTCTTCAGCTTCAGTAGGTTAAGTTTAATGACTTATGTAACTTTCAGCAGACCATAAGAAAAAGGGATTGAAGTTCTTCTCTGAATAAAATATGACCAGGAAAATAGAAAATATCTACCTTGGAAATCAGAACTACCCCTATGGCGAATAGTCACCATCCCTGGTCCCAAAAGGCCCAGAGATTTTTTTAGTTTATTGCTGTTATTCATACCCACCAAACCTCTAGGAGATAGATGAGTGTGATCTACCACCAAACACCAGGAATGGGGAGACACACTTTTAGATTAATAACAAAGCCAGAATAACAATCCAACAGTAGTCATTTATGTTCGTATAGACCACTAGCCCCTGTAAGCAGAAATTACATTTTTTTGAATAGAACATAGTTTACTATAACTAGAAGTGTTAACATGCATGTTCTGAGCAATAACAAGTTTAATGAAATTATGTCTAGCATTATTTATTAGTTGTAATACTCAGTGATTTTATCAGAGAATCAAACATTTTTACAACCATGAGGCAAAATCAGGGGCAGCTGAGAGATATGTAAAAATATAATTCTAAAACATATTAATTTTCCCTTCACATGTCCACTTACCTTGCAGAAGACAAATACAGAGAGAAAACTCAGTCTTTCAAAAACTTAATTTTCCTTGTGCCCTGCATCATCTTATTGGCCAGTTATTGAGCTCCAGTCTGCAGTCATTGACTAACTTATGCTCCTTCCAATCCTTCCTTCCATTCTTCAGCACAATATTGACTATGGAGGATGTATAAAGATGTCTCATTTCGCTGGCTACCTTTCCTCAATTACTATAAATCAGTGTTCAAATTTCTCAACGAACATTCTGTTTTATTCAGTGTATTTACAAAGATCACTGATGTATGGATGTACATTAAAATTGTATTTCAAATTTACAGTTGCCATAATGGCTAAGGTCTTCACCTGCCATGCAGAAGGTACATGGTTTGATCCTGACTTTCAACCAATGCTTGCATGGAGTTTGTATGCCCTCTCTATATCTCTGTGAGGTCCTTCCACTTTCCAAAAACATACTGAGTGTCTGTGGTGAAGAAGAGGCAGCAGAAGACAGTGATGGATGACATCAGAATTAGTGATATACTCATGACAATCAGACTCAGGTCCTAAAGATAAGGCAATATTCAAAATCTCAGGGTACACCCCACAGCAGGGTTGCGATGGTGAGGGAAAGAGTGCATTCAGACAGCAGTTGAAGGACCTACTATATAAAGCAGGACAACATGAGTTAGTGTTGATAATGGGTGAACTGAATGCACATATCAGGACAGACAGACAGAACAAGATATGAAAAATGCCAGGGTCCACATGGACAGGGCAACAGGAATAACAAAGAAAAGAAAGGCCATTTTAGACTTCTCCAACAGTCCAACACATGGTTCAGCAAGAGAGAGAGGCACAATATCATGCAAAAGTGGCCAACATGCAGCGCAAGTAGACATCCTCCTAGTAAGGAAAGAGCATTGGTGTAGAGTCAATGATTGCAAAATCATCCACAGTGAAACACTTGGCTCACAGCATAAACCATATGTTGCCACAGTCAGCTGCAAGCAGTGGTCAAAGATCAACAGACAGTAGGCATAAGACATGGACGTTGAATGGAAACAAAGCATAAGAGTTCAAATAATTACTCAGGGCTCTTGCACCACAAGAAGATGAGCAAATAGATGGAGTAGAGGAAGAATGGCAGCCCCATAAAACAGCATGTGTAAGGACTATAGAATAGATAGGCGGCCAGACTAGATATGGAAGCATTGTACACAAGGAAAGCTGGTCATGAAATGTGGAAGTCCAGGAAATCATCAAAAGAAAGGAGGAGTGCAGGAAAAAGTGGGAAATAAAAATAGCATGCAGCGGTAACTGGTTAGCTAACACAGAGGCTAAAAGAACAGTTGCAATAGTAAAGAAGGCATCAGAGGCACTTTACTAGCTTCTGGAAATGAACTATATAGGCGGTACAAAGAAACTCTATCAGTTTGCAAGGCAAAGAGAAAAAGATAAAGAAGATGGTCATCTGAAACCCTTCATAAGAGATGCCATCAACACCTTGCTCACCAGTCCACAGGAAATCAAAGACACATGGAAGGAATACTTGCAGCAGCTTCTGAATGTTGAAAATTTCACAGAAGCTGTACTGTCCCAGACACAAGACTATGATGAAAGAAGAGTATCCCGCCAAAGCAGAATTACTAACAGGGCTAAGGAAAATGAAGACAGGAAAAGCAGCAGGCCCAGATGAGTCACAGTAGATAATATCAAGATGTTGGGTAAGATAGGGGAAAAATACCTCCTGAGGGTACTGAGAGCAGTGTGCAGGCAAAGGTGTATCCCAAATGACTGGAGAATAAGATTACTAGTGCTAGTGTAGGGACATCCACGTCTGTGGGCTGTACAGAGGTATCAAACTCCTGTTACACTGCGTGAACATTTTGGAGAGCATGACTTATAAATGAATACAAAAAATAGAAAAAAAGGGGGCAGATGAACAGTCCAGGTTTAGATTACGATGTACCACAACCCCACCCAATATTGGCAGTAAGACAGATAGCTGAGAAGAAGCTAGAGGTGAGAAAAGTCAAACTAGGCATTCCTAGACTTGGAGAAAGCATATGACAAAGTCCTAAGAAAGCTGATTTGGGCAGTCCTGTGCGGATTTGAAGTTCAACAACATAAATCTCTCAATGGTGTCTGAGCCCAAACATAAAAGTGAAATCCCCAGAAGAACAAATAAACGCAAGTCTCAACTCTCAAGACTTTAATAAAATGCAGAATTAAAACAACAGCAAAGCTTTAAAGTAAAGCAACTCTTTGTCACTGCTAACATACAAAAAGTCTTACAGTAAATCTGTATATATACTAAATGACAGCAAGTCCAGTTATTCAGTAAATCAGTTGTCAATAGGAATTATGTAACCATTAAAACAATAAAACATTAATGATGCCTGGAAAAGTTATTGTGAAAAAACATTTTTGCAAAAAATCTCTTGTATTTCAGGACAGGTTTAATTAACCAGGTTGTTTGTCTGCCCTAAAGTAGTTAATCCACCTGTACGCAGCCAGTTCAGTTTTAGTACACATATCACCTCCCCTTAAATTAACATGTACTTTCTATATGACCCTAAATTTAAAATTATGGTCATTACTCTTGATGATAATATGTCTAAGTAATGCATTGCTATCTACTTTTCTTCTAATTTCTGACAAATGTGACTGTATTCCTTCATTCAATTTCTGATTAATTTTCCCCAATATAAAAATGTTCATACATCATACAGTTCACCAGATACACTATATGACCAGTGGAGCAAGTAGCAAAAGCAGTAAATTTGAAGTTCCAGAAACATTTTTAAACACCTTTATTATATTATCACTCAAGACATAGGAAAACATACATTAACAAACAAGAAAACAAACAATATTAACATTTTTTCCATTTATATACATTACGTATCTTTTATTTCTTTATAACTAAACTATCATCACTCCAACATTACATAATTTGCTCAGTTCTTGCCTTCACTTCTCCTCAAGTATTGATCCCACGATTTCCATTTATTTATATGTAATTTGCTCATTTCCTTGTATAAAGCTCCTGTTCCAGATCCATTATTTCTTTTATAATATTCAGTACAGTTACAGTTGGTTTAGACTTTAATTTCCATTTTCAGGTAATTGCTTTTTTGTCAGTCAATAGAAATAAGTTTACAAGGTGTTATTATGTCAAGGAAATTCAGATATTTGCTGGAAAACAATCATATTTATGACTCAGATGTGATTGTGAATCATTAGAAGACCTTAACTCTGAAGAGATAACCCTCTCCTTGTTCTAATGCTATCTGAATGTAGTTCTGCTATTGTTTCTATTCTGAAATAATGAGGTAGATTATTGATTTTGTCTTAATAAATGTGTAATCTGTCTCCTGCCCAGTAGATAAAGTTACTGGTTCACTTAAAAACACTAGCACATTATTTGCATAAACCATAAATGTAATCCCACCAGAACAATTCCCTTAGCTACCCAACACTTGCACTAATATGCTGTAAAATATCTAGTGCAGACAGGCTAGACAGCTGTCAGCTCGATATATGTACAGAAAAAAAGAACATAAATATATAAGAAAACCATTGCATTGTATAATTAAGGAAATTATTTGTTTTACTTTCTTATCTTCACTGTTTTTCTGACACAGTTGAGCAGCTGCCTTTTTCACATCTCTAGGTGACCACTGTCTAACCAGACAATAGAATTATTTCATACTTTATTAGCATGGCTGCAACAAATACAGAAGACCAGTTAGTTTCAAAGTACAGTTGTGTAAGCTGAAATTTGCATAACAGTAGGTGTTCGAATGATCACTACTGCAGTAGCCTTACCTATATGGATTTTATCCTGCCAAGGATATGATAACATCTGGCCAGCTTCCAAAGTTTCAGGGCACCCTCCACACACCCAAATTGTCAAGCATCTCAAGATGAGCTGACTAAAATAAAAGTTTGGGTGCAAAGCCCTTCCTTCAGAGCTTTTCTGACAGCAGAGACAGGGAAGCTAAGCCCTGAAAGGACAATGCTAAGAATAACAAAAAAATAAATGCCAACACCATGGCATAAAAGATCATCAAAAAACAAAGTGGATGGAAGGAGGGAGCGGCAACTGTAGCAATGATTATTCGAACAACTACTGTCATGGTAAATTCAGCTTACACAACTGTATTATATTCTTCATATTGATCACTGCTGCAGTAGCCTGCTTCTCCTTACTTTGGGGACTCATTGTTTCATCATGCTGTGACATCACCTGTGTTAGACTTCCCACACTACAGTCATTCACTTTGCAAGTATTCCATAATTTCAGTTTATATTTACAAACATTCCCCCTTTGTGATCTTATTTTTTGTAGTGTGAAATTTTCCATATCTGGGTGCATTTGCCTGTATTCCTCTTCAAATATCTTTGGAGCTGCTTTTTTGTATTAATTAGTTTGGCTTTCATAAATATTATCCCATATCAGATCTCTCTTTCTTTCCTTTGTCCATGTTTCTTTGTTATAAATTTCAAAAATCCCTTGGTTTTGTTTTTTATATTTTTGCATTTCCTCAGTCACATCTTTTTCCAAATGGCCCAAAGTTTCTAGGTCTGTATAATGTTTTTCATTAATTTGTTGTATTAGTGAACACAAATTTGCATTTGAAGCTTTTGGTAATTTTTCTTCTGCAGGTATTTTTCTTTCCTCCAATTTCTCTCTTAATCTTTCTGTATACCTTCTATCTGGAAATGCTGGGCTTCTTGCATAATAGTAACAATACATAATTTCTTTTCATCAGATGTCTACTCTACTGTCTATATGGCTTTTTTTGGCCTGTCAGTTTTTGTGCTTTTTGTGGACTATTACTTTCTTGTACAATGGGTGTGGGGGGGGATCCTCCTCTGAGCCTTGCCTAACCAAATTGTAGGAATTTTTCTGTGTATTGAGGAGTCTACACTGTCATTATTTTTTACAGTCCTGGCACCAGTGAGCCTACCAGGATTGGGCACTTTTTTATCCTAGGATGTGCCCCAACTATTCATTTTTAATCTACTTCTGTCCATGATATATGCTATTTAAAATACAGTCTGTGTCATCTTGGTAAGATGTTGTAAAAACAGAGTCCACCTTCTAAGGTGTTCATCAAGACTTGAAGATGAATTCAGTTCCAGCAATACTACTCTCCCACACTTGCTGATTTTATCATATCTGCATCCATACATCTTCTGAGTGACAGTGTTACTGATACTTATTTACATGCTATGACCTATAACAAGACTATGAAAGGTGCTCTGCGTATTATATCTCCAGGCTGTATATGCAGTAAAGTTCACTGCATGCTAGGAACCATGGCTTAATCATGAGCATAAGGTGATATGGAGGCATGGATGATGGCTGAAGCCTTAGGCATAGGCCAACTAGGCGGCCACCTAGGGTGTCGCTCTAGCAGGAGCACTTTTTCAGTAATCTGGATGGTGTAGGTATACCAGGATGGGGGCACTGGGTGGTGAGGAGGGCACTGTGGAGCTCTTTTGTCTAGGGCACCAGTTGACCAAAGGCCAACCCTGGGTGGGCCCAACATACAGAGAGACATAGTTTGGATGTGCACTGTTCAGTATACCAGAAAAAAAAATTTCATGAAAGAACATATTGCCCAGTGAAGTTTCTGACACATCTAGCTGTCTCATGTTGTGTTGTTTTGAATGGTGTACATGTTATGCAGTGAAGGTCTCAAACCATTTGTAAATATTTTTCAGCCTTCCAACATGAGGAAGTCATACACTTTGAAGGCTGTCGGGGCTAGCCACCTGACAATGTGAACATTAGCTCTAGGTGATTTGGTCACTGTTGATGTGCCATCCTGACCTCATGTACAAAATGGGAAAAGAGGAGGGAGTTAATGCAGATGCAGTTGTCAGTATGAGGTAAGTCCCTTGTATGCATGGTGTTTTGTAAAGGGTCTTGTCTTAAATTAACTTATTTTTGCTGGTCAGAGTTTAATAATGTTAGCAGCAATGACATCATAAGTATGGTTTTATTTTTATACCATACATACAGGAGGTTGGATCCTTGTCCAGCTAGGCTAGTAAACTGTTCTGTGTATTCCCTAGAGCCATTTATTCTCTAGATTGCTTGTTCTTCCAAGATAGTGGGTACTTTTCTAAAGACTGATTGTTTGTCTAGCTATTTTAAAATATGCACTGATTATCTCTATTCTCATAAGACCATCTTTGGTTTTGAACTTTCCGGAGGACTACTGTCTTTCTCTGTTTTCCCTGTTATAGTTAATATTACTAATAAAGTGGCATATATGCAGATGTTTTCCTATTTAGCATATCATAGTCTGTTTCACAATGCTAATGTGGTTTTAGATCAAGTCCTAGCATTGAAAGAACCTTTATTCACACTGTTAATGACATCCTTATTGTTAGAGATCAAAGGTTAGAGTTCACCCTGGATATTCTTGATTTCTCAGCTTCATTTGACATGGTCGATCATCACGTCTTAACTGAGCATCAGAGAGTTTACTGTGGCTCGTGTGTTGCTATACATGTTTGTTTATTATTTATGATTGCAGATATAAATGTAGCTAATGAATTAATGTAGTAATTGATTAAATTTTTTTTATTGAATTATTGAATCAAATGTAGACAACAAGAAACATTCATATCAGCAAAATAAACTGCTGAAGTAAATATCCATTTCCAAAAGAGGAGTATGCAGTGACAACAATAATCAATCAACCTCAAATTTAAAGCATATCAGAAATGGAAATGTACATTGTTATTACAACTTCCCCACTTATTAATATGATAATACCTCCATATTTAACCCAGACTTTACAAATTATAGCTTATTTCCCACTGCTTTCTTAGGTGCTGAGAACTCTGAAATAAGTTCTAATGTCATTGCATCCTGTCATTCCCTTCCTCCATGGAACCACCCCCTTCCATAATTTTGCAGTACTACTCTTAACCCATCCACCTAGCAGAAGAATTGTGTTCTTCAATCAGGACCAACATTCTTCCTCTCCTCCTAAAGCTAAGAGACAGAATATCCAAATTTGTACTATTTGTTTTCCAAATATCCCTTCTTATTCCATCGTTACTTCATTCCAGCACTTACATACGGAAACACAATACCTGAACATATGTTTAATACCTGCAGCTGATTCTCCACACTTCCAACATTCCACCCTCCCCTCCTCCAGAGGTGTACAAAATCTGAAGCAGGGTCCAGTACTAGTACGGAAGCCAACACATGTTGATCCTAAATGTCCGGCAGGATTTTCAGTTTGTCCCCTTATTTAAAACAAAATGCCCACCCTTCCACTGAAAACTGTAGACCTTCTTTTTTCCACTGTTTCAGTCTCAGTTTATCAATTTCTTTCCCATATAGATGTTGCACTAAAATAACACAAAACATGCTGCAAGACACCTTATGTTCTCCACTTTTGTAGTCTTGTTAATTCCATAAAAAATTCCCATCCCTTCTTCCATGGACAGCACATGCCCCAGATCTAATTCGTTCAGTCTACTAATGGCATGCTTCAGTTGTTCATATTGAAACCAGAATTGTTCCTATAGAACCAATCTTG
Organism: Protopterus annectens; assembly: GCF_019279795.1. Lineage (NCBI taxonomy): Eukaryota > Metazoa > Chordata > Ceratodontiformes > Protopteridae > Protopterus > Protopterus annectens. The sequence continues at coordinate 1,028,761,264 of NC_056744.1, forward strand.
ATCTAGAGACATCCCAATCCTGAAATGTAAAACCCCCACATGGGCTCTATTTAAATACGTTTTCTATCATTTAATCCCTTTTTCCATTTTTTCCCAATATATTGATCTTTCAGTTATGTTGATATTATGATTGTCCCACAAATCTGCTCACAATATACCTAATGCTACTGCAGTGCTTCTCTTCAATAACCTTATAAGCCCATCCAAAATTATGTTATCAAATGGGATTATCTGTCACTTAACACTTCTCTGATATTGACAAACTGAGTCATTTACCTGAACAGCTGCTACAGCAGAAGCTAGGGTAGAAAGCTCAAACTCCGGCATACACCATCCAGCCTGAGTCTTCCTTTAGCAATTAGTGCAACTGTCCCATTCAAACAAACTTTTCCCACAGACTCTGCAATTTCTTCAGCCAGGAATATCCTTTAGAAATTAATGGCAAGTGCCTACTCACATATAACAGTCTGAGAAGTGTTATCATTTTTATTAGTACCGGTTAAAGTAAATACCTCTCCTGACCACCTTGCTAATAAGGATGCTGATAATTACTAACCAATAATGTCTTCTCATTGTTTGGCATCAATAGCCCCAACTATTCAAAGTCTGCCATTTTTACAATCCACTGCTTACCTATTGGAGCCAAGATCCTGCCCACCCTGATTTGAACTGTTTTAGACCAGCTGCATTCCAGCCCCAAAACAGAAACAAAGACAAAACTGGTCAAAAATATTAAACAGCCCTGAAAGGATAAGCTCTAGCTTGTCTGTAGCCAGCATACAATAGTCCAAAAACATGACAAAAAAAATCCATTTACAAGGTAAGTCCTGCATGAAGTAATGTATCTGCTGTGGCAATGTCTCCATAGTAGAATGAATAATATAGGAGATACAAGGCACATTGTCTAGTGCCTGTACTGATATCAATGTCCTGAAATAGGTGTCCATTTACTAATAATTACACTTTGCATTCTTATACAGCATGGTGAACCAGTTAAGAAACGTTTTACCTATCTTCATCTCTTTTGACACTTTGAAGTGAAAATCCTACTCAGTTGAGTCAAATGACTTTGATATCAAAAATGATTATCCCCACATTTTCCCAACCATCTTCTTCCACAGAGACCAAAAAGTTTCCAAATGACCACCAGTTAGTCTCAGTGGATCTACCCTTAGCAACCCCCCCCCCCAGTTAACTTGCACTATTTTTATTTATTTTACATTTGTTGACCGGGATAGTCCGACTGGATACATATCCATTGTCAGTGGAGGCCTGGGGAGAAAAGCTCCAAGGTGGTTTCATATACAGTCATTACAATGTACATATATTACAATGTACATATAGATCAGGAGTCATCATAACATTATACAAAAATAACATATTTTACAGTCCAGTTAAATTTATACAAATATAATGGATTTTATAGTCCAGTTAAATAATACAGCCTAACCATCTTCTAAACTGGTTTAACAAAGATAATTGAGTACCACTTACAGACATAAATCTAGTACACCAGTATGCATGAAGATTTAGTCAGGTTGGAGCAGAGACATATCCATTGAGACGTGAAATGCTCCTTGAGAGCTTTTTTAAATTGATATAGGGTGGTATCTAGGGTAGTGTTAGCAGGAAGGGAATTCCAAATTTTGCCAGCAGAGTTGGTGAACAGGGAGTCACCAGCTGTGTTGTTAGATTTGATGGTTTCCACTAATAGTCTGTTGGATGACCGGAGTGATCTGGATCAGGGCCAGGTGTATTATCTGGTTGGTTAAGTGCTTTGTGAGCCACAATGAGTTGATTGTACTGAATATGCCTGGGAAGCTCTAGCCTTCCGAGATAATTTAGATTTTTACAATGATGTGTTCTATAGAGTAGACCAGTTGCAAATCATGCTGTGTTGTTATAGCAGCTTGAGAGTTTGTTAAGGTCAGTTTTATTTAGGCTGGCAAGTAAAAGGGAAGCATAGTAGAGTATAGAGAGTAGGTGGGAGTGGGCAATGGAAGTCCTAGCATATGGGGTAAGGAATGGCTTTATACTATATAGTGAGCCTAGTTTTCTGTTAAAGGTTTTGATTGTTTTGTTGACATGCACATCAAACTTAAGATTGTTGTCTGTAATGACTCCTAGCAGTTTTGTATGGGCATCTGGAGAGATTATGGTACCATTATTGGCCTTAATGGAGAGAGAGAAAATGCCAGGGATCTTTGCGTGGGGGTGAAAAGTAGGAGTTTTGTTTTATTAAGATTTAGAATCAGACAGCGAGCAGCAAACCAGTTCTCTACTAGGTTGAAAGTACTCTGAGTTATAGATAGCAGCTCTGTTTGCGAGGTGCCAGTGCAGATCAACGTTGAATTGTCTGCATATTGAATGCAGATAGCTTCAGGGATAACTTTGCCAAATGCTTTTGCAGTCTCCTAGCTAGTGCAGCTGCTAAAATGTTTGTGTCAACATTAATCAAAGAGATAGGTCTGTAATTTTCTGGTCTCCTTTTTATCCTGCTTGCTTTGGGGAGTAAAACCACCAGCACCTTTGTAAAAGACTCTGGTAACTCACTAGTTGATGCACTGTTGAAAATCCATGCTGAATAACTTATCTGATGCTCCTAATAAACTTTACAAAATTCTAAAAAGAATCCATCACTGTCCTCCCTTAAGATTCTGAATAGTCTCTACTAGTTCACTTTCAGTAATGTCTTTATCCGATGCCTCCTGCTGTACCTTCATCAACATCTTTCCTGTCCAGCTAAAACAAATATTGCCCCATCCTGGAGAACCCATTTGCCTGTAGTTTTCAACTCATGCATTACTCTATAATATAATAAGAGGACCTCTTCTGGGACAGTTACAATACTTCCAGTGTTATCAAAAACTGTTGTTATAATACTATCCTTCTGTCTATCCCTCTTCCTTGCTGCCAGCCATTTACTGTTTTTTATCCCTTCTACACCACCAAAAATCTTGAAGATCTATAAACCTTTTTTTCCACTAAAGTGCTTTTTATTCCTGAAGTCATGCCTGCAGCCTAATCATTTGCAAGAAAATCTCCACATTATTCCTGTCCCTGCCACCTTTATTCAAGCCGTTGTGAAGGTAATTTTACTCCTGCTCCAGCCCTGAGATTCGCCAATCTCTTTCCCTGCCTTAGTGCTCTTCTTTGCTAATAAAATGTCATCTCAAAGCACTCTTGAGAGCATCCAACAATGTTTGTCGATCAGTTTGCTTACCTTCCATCCTCCTATTCCATTTGATGATCTCCTCCAGTAAGTATTCCCTCTTTAACTGTCTCTGTGTAATTGTCCAGCACCTGGCTTTCCACCTCCATCTTTTATTGTCTTTAAGTCAGAGGAATCTGCATGTTTAAAATGACATGTACATGATCTAACAGACAGTATTCTTCTATTTCCACACCATAAACTTGAGTCAGACCCATGCCCCTCATTAAGAACCTATGCAGTCTACTTGCCTGTTTACCCTTGTCTCTAGAGAAAGTATACATTTCCGAGCTGGGATTAAATTGCCATCAAATATCTACCCATCTATCCTCCACCAGCCATTTACGCAGTACATCAAACCTTGCTTTATATTTCATTTTCTAACAATCAAATTTGCTGTCTCCCAGTCTGTAGCTAATTTGAAATCCTCACCAATCACTTCTGTCTGACAATATAAAAATGCATTCTGCCAGTGATTATAACAATACCTATGAATCAGGAGAATTGACATTAGGACCATAAACAAACCCCACTTTCCATTCTTGTCCTCCAGTTTCTAAACCTACAATGACCTATCTGACATCTTTGTCTTCTTCAAAACCTTTTGTATCACCTGTATATTTTTCCTAAGTAGAATTACCATTCATCTCTTCCTTTCTTTTGGCACTGTACTACTTTGCAATACTTCAGATTATTTTCCTCAGTTTCAGCACATCTTTCTATTTAACTTAATCTCTTAAAGTAAGACAAAAAATGCATTAATTTTCCTTAACTCATTCATAATCTTTCCCCTTTTAATGGGGTGAAATAGTTCACCTACATTCCATGTAATCCTCCTCAGAAACTTCTCTTCCTTTACTTGATCATTCCCTCCCCCAATTCCTCCTCCTCCATCCTCATTGCCCAGGATAGTTTGTATGTAACCCATGGTTCTGTCCTGGATCTGTGTCTGGCCCCAGCAGCCAAGAAAGCCCTGGGAGTTGTGCTCAAAATGTTGTGGGCAGGATACTCACTCTCTTGCCCTCATTTTCATCAGTTCCTTGAAAAAATAAAAGCTTTAGCAAGTCTAAAGTAAATTATTCTATGAAAAGAACAGTCTTTAATACTCAGTGTCTGTCAAACACAGTTATTATCAAAACATTAAATTGTACAGAGACAACTTTGTCCAGTTTACTTATTTACCTTGTCCTTGATGGATGTAGTCTGTGACTGGTTTAGGAAATTTCACCAGTACCTATTGTGATGTCTTCATACCTTGCTGAATTTTGTATTCCGTTATACTCTACATTTTCAACCTCAGCAACAATACTAACTTCAGATGCAACTGACCCTTTCCATGCGGTATAAACCTCAGAACTTAAATCCTTGTTCACATTCACTGGAGAGAGAACATTAGAGTAAACAGAGCCTAAATGTTGGACACCTACTGAATGAAAACACAGAGGGCTTTTATTTATGGAGTGTATAGAATTATAGAATATAGAGAGTTGGCATCTTCCTTAACTTCTCCAGTTGTCTTCACAAGAAAATGTGTTTTATTCCAAATACAGTTGAGTGTTTTCATCCCACAGCAACAAAAGGACTTTAATGAAACTGTTAAAACATTCTCAACCTCAGTTTACAAAGCAGCACTCAATCATGTGATCAGCAATAGACAATCAAAATCAGCAAGTAAAATTAGCATGCACAAAAATTTGAAGTGATTTTTGTTGAGAATGTTTTTAAGTTTTAATAAACTTCTTTTGTTGCTGTGGGATGAAATCACTAAGCTATTTTTGGAATAAAGAGAGGTCCCCTCATTTTCTAGCTCTAACCACTAAATTAAAGTTTTAAACAGATAAAGGAGCAAGGAGACTCTAGAGAATAAATATAACAGATAATTACATGGTGAAGGATAAATGTAGTTTTGCCAACTGAAAATATAAGTAAACCAGCAAAGACAAGAAGTGTGGCAATAAACGAGCCAGGCAGTTCAAATAGAAATATAACCATATAACATAAAACAAAAATAAAATCTTTAATGAAGGAGGTAAGCGCTTTCACATAAGAGCTTCTTCAGACCAAAAAATCCTTCAACATACAATCCATTTAAATATTATTCATTATCCTACTGTGGACATAGAGAAAGCATATGACAGGGTGCCTAGAGAGGAGTTGTGGCATTGTTTGAGGAAGTCGGGAGTGGCAGAGAAGTATGTAAGAGTGGTACAGGATATGTACAAGGGTAGTGTGACATTGGTGAGGACTGCGGTGGGAGTGACAGATACATTTAAGGTGGAGGTGGGATTACATCAAGGATCAGCTCTGAGCCCTTTCTTATTTGCAGTAGTGATGGACAGGTTGACAGATGAGATCAGACAGGAGGCCCCATGGACTATGATGTTTGCAGATGACATTGTGATATTTAGTGAGAGTAGGGACCAGGTTGAGGAGACCCTGGAGAGGTGGAGATATGCTTTAGAGAGGAGAGGAATGAAGGACAGCAGGGCTAAAATAGAATATATGTGTGTAAATGTGAGGGAGGGTAGAGGAATGGTGAGGATGCAGGGAGTAGAGTTGGTAAAGGTGGATGAGTTTAAGTACTTGAGATCAACAGTTCAGAGTAATGGTGAGTGTGGAAGAGAGGTGAAGAAGAGAGTACAGGCAGGGTGGAATGGATGGAGAAGAGTGATTTGTGACAGACGGGTACCAGTAAGAGTGAAAGGGAAGGTCTACAAGAGGGTAGTGAGACCAGCTATGTTATATGGGTTGGAGACGGTGGCATTGACGAAAAGGCAGGAGTCAGAGCTGGATGTGGCAGAGTTAAAGATGTTAAGATTTGCACCGGGTGTGACTAGGATGGACAGGATTAGGAACCAGCATATTAGAGGATCAGCTCAGGTTGGACAGTTTGGAGACAAAGCAAGAGAGTCGAGATTGCGTTGGTTTGGACATGTGCTGAGGAGGGTTGCTGGGTATATTGGGAAAAGGATGCTAATGATGGAGCTGCCAGGTAAGAGGAAAAGAGGAAGGCCTAAGATAAGGTTTATGGATGTGGTGAGAGAGGACATGCAGGCGGTTGGTGTGAAATAGCATGATGCAGAGGACAGGAAGAAATGGAAACAGAAGATCCACTGTGGCGACCCGTAATGGGAACAGCCGAAAGAAGATGACGATGATGATCCAACTGAAATGCATATAATTTAATTGCATTCATTTAAAGTAGTAGTACCCACCATTTCTCAGACTTTAAAAGCCATATAAGCCTACAATTATACATAGACATACTAAAATGCCATGAAAATGTCTGTGCATATTTCTAGCAGTATATTATCATATATAAAAATATATAAATAATATTTAATGGACTTATTCAGAACTTCCATCTAAGCTAATTATTTCTTTACATACATATATTTATATTTAACAGCATCTTGTCATAAACAAAATAAAATGTTGTGCAGGCATGACACACTTGCTATTTAACTGATAGTTTCCTTGATTTCAGTGTGGGCTTAATGGATGCCCTCTCATTTGAGCCCTTCCCTCTATCTACCTAAGTCTTATGATCCATTTTACGTCTTTACTTTTGGTTATATTTCTAACATCACCTTCACGTACAGTAGGTATGACTCTATCTATTACCATAAATACAAATTTGTGATCTTCCCCTGACATCATAACATGTTTAGATAGGGAATTTGTGGGAAGTTTAACCCCAATGTTATATATATGTTCTCTCACCTTATCTCTAAGAACTATATCCATTTTTCCAACATAGAACGATCCACACGCCATGCACCGAGCAAGGTACACAACGTGTGATATTCTACAGTTGTCACAGATATCAGACCTGTATCTGGATGTACAAAAGATGCAGACGCATCTATATAGTAACAAAAATTGCAATTACCACACGGATGTGTGCCAAATATTCCTTCAACATTTCTGCTATTATTTTTTGGATGGCATAGAAGCCTTTTCAGGTTATGTTTATTCTTGAAGAGGAACTTGGGATGTTCCCCAACAAAACCCTAACATCTGTATCTGTTGTTAATACTCTCCAATTCTTATTTATGATATTAGTGATGGACCTATTATCCATAGTGAAGAACAAAGGTACCTTAGTAGGGATTGGCATAATTGTACCCATCACCTGTTGTGTATTATCAGCACTGGATGAATAGTATGGTCTAGCTCTATCCATCCTAAGACTAGAGTTCTACAAGATTCCTCTCTACTTCAGGCAAACTATAGACCCTCTCCATTAATCTCTCTCTGAGTTTAACCAATGCTTCTTGGAACCCTTCATCCGTAGCATTTAATCTGGATGCTCTCATCCCTTGTCCCCTTATGATGTTCCTGAATATATGCTGGGGATGCATGCTATTCCTATACAACAGTGTGTTCCTGTAACATTGTTTCCTATAAACCCCAGTGTTAATGAGGCCATTCTCGAGTCCCTTCACATATATATCTAAGTATTCAGTTCTGATTTGGGAGTAGCACATAGTAAATTTCAGGGGCGGCCGCGGTGGTGCAGTGGTTAGTGTTGTCACCTCACAGCAAGAGGTTCTCCGGTTCGATCCTTGGTTGGGGTGCCTTCTGTGCAGAGTCTGCATGTCCTCCCTGTGGTTGCGTGGGTTTCCTCCAGGTACTCCGGTTTCCTCCCACATCTCAGAGACATGCTGTAGGTGGATTGGACACTCTAAATTGGCCCTAGGTGTGAGTGTGTGCGTGTGTGTGCCTTCTGTGGAATGTTGGGCGCTGGGCTGGCAACTCGACACCGTAAAACTCCACTGCCAATCATGAGCAGACAGGTGTTCCGCTGTGGCGATCCCTAACCAGGGAAAAAGCTGAAAGTAGAAAAAGACATAGTAAATTTCAGATATTCAAACATTACATTTAATTCCTCTAGGAATCTTTCTAGTTCTACCACTGGCCCTGCCCAAACTAAAAAAAAGATCATCGACAAAACATCGATAAAATCGAACATATTCAGGGTAAGAGTAAATTCTAAACAATGTATCTTCCTCCCACAGTGCCATAAACATGTTGGCGTAGCTATTGGCACACAAAGTTTATTGTAGCACACAAAAGTGCTACCAGCACTAAACGTTTTACAAGGAAACAGCTCCAGTACTTATTATTAATGCCCACCCCTCCAGGCATGTCTAAAGGTCAGTTCCCTTTGCTTTCTCCTATTAACCTAGTGAACTTGGGCATCCTGAGGCAATGTAGCAACTGCCTCATGTACACCGACAACCCTCTCCTCTTACCTCCCAACACTCAGACTTGCTAGAGATGCACTTATATATCCAAACTGGAAGCCACGCACTCTCCAGCCAAGACCGGAATAGCTGGTCAAGAGAAGAAGGTCAACACTTGCTCCACACCATATGGAACACATAGCCCTCCAGAACACACACCAGCACTGCCTTCACATAAAAACACAAACCAAACACCCACCTTTGTGGAGAGTCTCAACAAAAATCTACCCAAACAGCAGAGACCTCCAAGGCAGAAACACACTCGATCGACCACCACAACACAACACTAATTACGAGACACATAACTCTCCTAAACAGTGTGCCATGCAACCAAAGCCCCTAAGGCAAAACAGCATGCCCAACACACTAGTCACAGGTGACTCGATAGTGAGGCACATTGATGTCCCACTCACTAGGCTGTATAAGAAGAAAGTAACAGTCAGCTGCCTGTCAGGTGCCAGGATCCACCACATAACGCACGCACTCAGGTCCCTCAACAACAGGTTCAAATATGACTCTATCATTGTATGTGTGGGTGTGAATGATCTGAGACGTACATCCCTGGACTACATGAAAAGAGACATGGAGGAGCTCTCGGATTATGTAGCCCAGGCGGGTATGACCCTAGCTCTGAGTAGCATCCTACCATCTCCCAGAATGATACCACAGTACAAGCAGAAAATGATTGATTTCAACAGTTGGCTAAGTTTCTGGTGGCATTCTAAGGGGATCCAGTACCTGTCTGCCTGGGAAGACATGATTGACAGACCTTGATGGTTTGCCAGAGATGGCCTGCATCTGTCACCCCAGGGCTTCTGGATACCTGCCAAGGCTCTTGCCATCCTATAGTGTCTTTTTTAGGCGATGTTCCAAAGACCAAATTACCAACGTAACAGCTACAAAAAAATGCAATTTGAGGGTCATGCTGCTCAGCGCTAGAAGGCTAAATCTCAAAAAGCACTTGCTCAAAGCACTCCTTAAAATGGAAAGCATCAGCATTTCTGCAGTAACAGAAACCTGGTTCAAGGCAGCAGAAAGCACCCCTGCACTACCAGGCTATAACTCATTCCACACCTTTCGTCCCCAGAACTTGGACCGAAGCTCCAAAGGCGGTGGTGTTTCCATATTCATAAAGGATGCACACACCTCCAGACAGGTAACCCAACATAATGCATCAGAAATACTTCAGGTGCAGCTAACATTGGATAAACCATGTCCCAACACTCACACTCCACGTTCCTAAGCACCCTGGAGAATATTAGGATCCAACCTAACACTCTCATACTGGGCAACTTCAACTACCCTTCCATTAACTGGGAAAACTACTCATGTACCAATAGACTTGCAAAAAAGCACAATCCACAGCACCACAGAGGATGAGACATCCAACCAAAAAGTTTTTTTGTAAAACCAGCTTTAATCCTTAAAAGTATGGGTGCTTTCATTTTTGTACACCAAAAACTTCTTCAGATACATTTAAAAATCCAAACAGAACTGTTTAAATCTCTCTCCATAAAGATAGAAACACACCCATAATCCATTACATCAGCCAGAAAGCTAAAGTCAGAAATGTAAAGGCATATACACACCATAACAAAGGGAATATATACAAATACAAATAGTGTTTGTTGCACCTGTTCTAATGTGTCTTTGTGACTGTCTCGAAGAAGTCCACCAGGTTTAACAGGCATGATTTCCCTCTAACAAATTCAAACTGAGTAGGGTCAAGTGTTTGGAGATCATCTATATCTTTGTTGATAAGGTCCATGATAATTCACTCCATGGCTTTGCAAATAAGGCTAGTCAGGCTAATAGGTCTATAGTTCCCATGTCAGTGGAAGTACCACCATTGTGCAAGGGGATAACAGTGGCTGATTTCCAGTCAGCTGGTACAAAGCCAGTGCTTTGACTATGATTGAAAAGAGTACCCAATGGTGTTGTTAATTCATGTTAGAGCCCATGTAGGAAGCAGCCTGGGATGTTACCAGGTCCCATAGATGCTGTGTTTTTGGCCTTAGAGAGAGCATTTATGACCTGCTCTTTAAAGATTTCAAGGTAGGGGACAGGTGATAAGGATGTCATGGGGTACATGTGGTGGGGACAGGGGACTGAAGTTTTCACAGAACCTGTTGGCCAACAGGTTAGCTATAGCCACAGGATCAGTATATGTGGTATCATTAAATGCCGGTTCTGCACAAATCTGGGTGTTTCCTTTTAGGTTACAGATGTAACTATAGAATACCTTGTGGTTGTCCTTTGTTGAGGAAGCTAATATGAACTCATAGTTTGCTTTGGAGGACTTCACCAGAAGTCTTATTTGTTTGTTTAAGCTGAGGAGGGAGTGTTTCCAGTTTAGGAGGGCTTGCTCCCTCTTACTCTTAGACAGCAATTTCTTCCTCTTATTGTAAAGCCTGTTAATGGCAGTTGTCCACCAGGCAGGTCTGCTGTTCCTTGAGGAGCTTGTTTTGGTACTATCAGGTACAGCTGAGTCAATGCAGTTATACAGGTGTTTGTATAAAGCATTGGTGTAGAGCTCAGCATAGTTGCCAGTTCCATCTCAGGGAGGAGGTGCAGTGAAGCTATTTATACCATTCCATAAGAGGTTATAATCTGCTTTGGAGACGTTTTTTAGTTTAGTTTCTACTGGGGAGGTTAGGTGTGATAGTTACTTCGAATGAGACCAATTTTTCATCAGATCTCACCAGGGAGGACCTCACAGTGGGGGTGCTACAGTGATCCCCATATTGGTAAGCGTCAGTTCCAGGGTGTCAACCAGCTGGTCCAGGTCACCGGAGTTAAAGTCAAGGAACCTTTGGTCAAGTGAGTTTGAGCATGAGTAATTTACCCAGTCAATGGATGGGTAGTTAAAGTCGCCAAAAACATGCTGTTTGGATGTATCTTGATAGACTCAAGTATATCCAAATAGGCATAGTGGGTGTCCTGGTTCATGGAAGGGGTCCTGTAGCTTGCATTGACTTGCATAAGTGTCCTACCAACAGTTAATTGCACCTGAGGTGTCTCCAGGGAGTCATACTGTTTAACTAATCTAGAGGTGTATTTATCTTTAATAAATATTGATACACTGCCTCCTTTAATTTTCACATCTTCAGTTTGAAGTCTGAATGTGTGGAAGGAGCTGTAACCCAGTATGGATGGAGTGCTCTTCACAGCCTTGAACCAGGTCTCCATGACTGCACTAATGTCTGCGTCTTCCAAGGTGAGGACATCTTGCCGTGAGTGCAGTTTCGTGCTGAGACTCCTAATGTTTAGCAGCATGACCTTGAGTTTGTTTATAAATGGAGTTTTTATGTTGGGACTTTTGTTCTTGAAACACTGCCTAAAAAGGGCACTTTGAGAAGAGGATTTTCTATTCATTTTTAAAGAAACCTTCATTACTCCAGTTTTGAAGAAGCCTTTCTCAACTTCTTTCAGCATGGTTAACTTTTGTTGATTCTTTAGCCTTCCTTTTATTAGTAACATTATTGAAAAAGTGTTTGTTATATTCATATCTTAGTTCTCATGATGTCCTGAGACCATTTCATGCTGATTTTTGGACAAAGCACAGCACTGAGTTTGCCATAATAAGATTGGCTATTGACCGCTTAATGGTGAGAAACCATAGGTTCATAGGTTCATCAGCGGTTACTAGGCTAATGGCCCTACGACCTTTACAAACATAGCAATGTTATATCCATGTTCCATAATTGACTATGCTTAGGTGGTCTTTATTTGCAGGGTGAGTCAATGATGAGCATCAACTGCCCCTGTCCATGAGGGACATAGATGCCACCCCAGGGTGAATTTATGGTCCTCCATCCAGTTGTCTAAGTTGCATTTAAATAGGGTCATTGAGAAGCTCTGTTTCATGTGAATTGGGAGTTTATTCCAGAAGAGTGGCAATCTCTGGAGACATATCTGTCTTTCCAGCATTTGATGTCACAGGCTAGGTTGAGACCCCTGGAGTGAGTGACTCTTGCTCCATTTGATTTGCCAGTTTTGGTCTTTCCTGATTTCTCAATAGCCTATGATACTGTGGATCTTGACATTCTGATTAGATCTCTGCACGCCCATAAGGTTTTACCCTCACATTAATTGAGTGGGTTGCCTGTTTTCTGTTGTGCTCCTCTTAGCAAATCATACATGCTACTTTTAAAAGATATATTTTTTAAAACTGAAGATATTCAATATCATTGTAATATTTTTGTTGCTTGCTGATTACATTCTGAAAATGAGAAAAAAATAGTCTTATAGCAAGGCTCATATGTAAAAACCTAGCTATATGACTGTAACTGTAATAAGGTTATTATAGTAGGGTTCATACATAAGAACCTTGTTATTAGCTTGGCATGCTCTATCTATGGCAGCCACCACAGGACTGTATTGAAAACCTTCTGCCAGGTTTGAAAATTTGTAACCCTTTTGTGTTGCCACACAAATAGAAAAAGTGTCACAGAGCAAAGTTTATAACACCACTTAAAGGTGTTGTTTAAATAGAAGTGCACTTTTCAACAGGCTTCCAGCTTTTAAAGCTGTCAGACACTTTGTACATCAGGGTAGCTAAATATATGTATGCATTACAAAGAGACCCCATGGTCTTGGTTAATGTATTCATAAATCCATTTCAAGAACATATTAACAACTTGGTTATGCTAGTGACCCAGTCAAAATCCTCTGTGTTATTCTAATAGTATCCAACTATACTGCTATATCACTCCCCTGTCCCTGCCGCATATACCCCAAAGCATCCCTAACACCTGTCCCCTGCCTAATATCTCTGAGGATCAGGTGTTAAATTTCCTTTCTAAGGCCAAAAACACAGTCTGTATGGGACCAGACAACATCCTGGGCTGTGTTCTACATGGGTTAAAACAGGAATTAGCATCACCATTGAGCATGCTTTTCAATCATAACCTAAGCACTGGCTTCATCCCAGTGGAATGGAAAACAGCTACCTTCATCCCTTTGCACAAAGGGGGTGCATCCACGGATGCCAGGAACTATAGACCTATTAGCCTGATCAGCCTTATCTGCAAGGCCATGGAATGAATCATCATGGACCTTATTAACAAACATATAGGAAATCTCCAAATGCTCGACCCCACCCAGTTTGGCTTTGTCAAGGGGAGTTCATGCCTATTACACTTGGTGGACTTCTTTGAGACAATTACCAAAGCCCTAGACAAGAGCAAATCTGTGCATACGGCCTACCTAGACTTAGCCAAGGCCTTTGACACAATCCCTCACTCAGACATCATTGATAAACTCACCCAGCTGGGTATCAATCCATATATTGTCAGGTGGAGTGCAAACTGGCTCACTGATAGAACTCAGATAGTCAAAACAGGGGACTCCAACTCCCCCAGCAAACCCATAACCAGTGGTATTCCAAACGGATCGGTTCTGGGACCTCTACTGTTTGGAATCTGCTTCTCTGAAGTACAGGCAAAAACTAAAGGACTGTGGCTGAAAAAGTTTGCTGATGATTGCAAATTGGGAGTGATCATTGAAACCCCTAGTGATGTCAACATCCTTCAAGAAGGCCTTATGCAGACTAATGACTGGTGCCAAAGTCATGGTCTTAAACTTAATGCAAAAAAGTGCATTATCAACCCCTTCGGCAAGGGTGATGTTCCTGCAAACTTTGAGTGAATGGAGACATGGTGAGAGATCTGAGCACACAGGTTGACACCAACCTTAACTTCGATCACCATGTCCCCACAGTGGTAAGAAGGGCATTTTATATTTCTCATTTCATAAGTAAGGGCATTGCCTCCAGAAAAAAAAGAGGATATAACTCCCCAGTACTACAGTGCTCCCTTTGGTATGCTCCTTTCCAAACACCTGCAGCAATTGGCAACCATAATTACAAAGAAAATTCAGGGTCTTTAAGATCTGTCTTATGTGGAAAGACTGAAATCACTGTCACTTTACTCTCTGTCATACAGACTGCTTAGATTCCTATAGAGCAATCTCTGACTCAGCTTTAATGGAAATGCTGCACATTCACAAGTCAAATGGCACATGGGTCACTCACTCAAAGACCTTAACCTGGTATGTGACATCAAGAGAACTTGCTAGAGAGACAGATTTGTCTCACAGATGTTGCCCCACCTTTGGAACACGCTTCCTATTCATGTTAAACAAAGCCCCTCATTGGCCCCATTTAAGTGCAATTTGGACGATTAGTCGGATAGCTGGAAATTCACTCCATGGGTTCTGCCTGTATCCCCCTTGGACAGGGACAATTAGGTGCTGATTTTGGTGTCTACTTGAACCAGGCACCCTTGGAAATACGAGTTGAACTTGGCTAGGCTTGTAAGGGCCCTGGGGACATTACCCTATCATTTTATGATCCTTTTCTCGAGAAGTTGTGCCTAATGTTACTTATGTAGAGGCTATGCATTCATATACATATATATATATATATATATATATATATATATATATATATATATATATAGCTCTACTTCATAACACTGAAATTTCATAATGTTGAATTTCATAACATTGAGACCATAACATTGAAAATTCAAAACAGTGAAAACGCAAAACATTGAAAACCCAGAACATTGAAAATGTGCTTCATAACATGGAAAACTACATTCCACAAATAAATAAAATGCCCTGCACATACAACAAAACCTACCTAACAAATACACTTTCTACTGCACCCCCCATGTGGCACTACAGTGGAACAAAGTTAATTTCCTAACCTCACAAAGGGGGGTGCAGGGGGGCTTGCCCCCCTGCAGAAACATAGTAGAAAGCGTTTGTTAGTTAGGTGTTGTTATAGGTCGAGAGGATGTTATTTACATATGCATTGTAGTTTTCATTGTTATGAAGCACACTTTCAATGTTCTGAGTTTTCAATGTTTTGGGTTTTCATTGTTTTGGGATTTATATGTTTTGTTCGCAGTGTTATGAAATTCAGTGTTATGAAATTTCATTGTTATGAAGTAGACCCATGTGTGGGTGTGTGTGTGTGTATGTATATATATATATATATATATATATATATATATATATATATATATATATATATGTTGTTCTGTCTTTTGGCTTTTCCCAGTTAGGGGTCACCACAGCGGAACTCCGGACCACTAATGATTGGCAGTAGATTTTTTTTATGTGCCGAGTTGCCAGCTCTGACGCACAACCTTCAACGAAGGTACGCCCATTCACGCATGTTTCCAGACAGAAGACGCTATAGCTGAGAATCGAAAGGAACAACGTCTTACTGCCAGGCGACAGCGCTACCGCAGCACCACCACCACAGTGTCTATATATATATATATATATATATATATATATATATATATATATATATATAAATACAGTCCTTCAGAGACTATAGCATTACAGCTGCACATGACTGTACATCTGCCATTGGCCACTTTCCTCTTTCTGCTGGTATTTTGTAGTAAGAAGAGACTGGAGTTTGTGCAAACTGTGTAATGTCTCAGTATTATACATGACAGTTTGCCATCACTGTAGAGCCAGCTGCCAAAAGTTATCCAGTCATCTTAATTTTGATGACTTATTTTCCAGAGTACACCCTTAATTTGATTAGTGGACCTTGCCATAGTTGTAAAACTGCTAATATTGTTGTGTCCTGATTAATGTAAAGTGCCTCACCTATGACTGAGTGATAGAAACCTTGGCCAATTTCATCATATGTGGACTTATTTATTTATCTACATTTGTTTATCAGGTAGGTGACCTGCTCTACTGACCTTTTTCAGTCAAAACCCAGGAACTTATATAAATTACAGCGAGCTGAATGGTGCAGTTTGGTTAACAGTGATTAGTATTTACAGTAATGTAGACATACAGTCTGATTAACCCTGAGTAGTACAGAACAAGTATTTACGGGTATGAGTATTACAGATATAAGTAATAATAGCATTTACAGCTATTTACACTATTTACAGTTGCTAATCTTTCAGATCACAGTTGGTCAGTTGCAAAGAAAAGACTACCTAGAGACTGTGCAGTGCAGCTAAGGCACTCTTAGTCAATGCTGTCAATGTTTCTGAAGCAAGTGCAAGTAGTTTCACTTTTAATGTGCTCCTTAACATTAATTTCAATTGTTCTGTAGTTTCTTGATTTCTGTCTTGACTTGGTAGATTGTTCCAGGTGGCAGGATCAAGTTTAGAAAAGGCTCTTTCCCCATAGTAGTTTTAAACTACGGTATGGCTAGTATAAAATCATTTTATTGTGTCCCTTAAGGTTTAATTTTGTTCAATTAAAGGGGTCTTCTCTTTGTTGGTTTTAATTTTGCTAATTAACAGAGCTAAGCTCTAGAATTACTGCTTCTTGCCCCAATACTTCATTGCTGTAGGGGATTCCCTTCGGATTATTGAAATTTCAAAACTTCAAAATGCATATGGCCGAGACCATATGATCGAAGTTTTGAAACTTCTAAAGTAAAATAATAACTAAAACTAAAAGATAAAATGTTTTTTTTTTTGTGTGTGTTTTGGCAGGGGGTAGTCAAGCCCCCTCTGAGCCCCCCACACCCCCTGCTAATTAAATATACCAACTCTGAAATCACACTACAGCTAGAAAAATGGTAAATCTCCCGTTCTGCACTCTACGGTGATCTCCATTCAAAATGTTAAAAGTTTCAAAATTTCTAGCTTATGGTCTTGGCCATATGCATTTCAAAGTTTTGAAACTTCGATAATCTGAAGGCGACCCACTATATAGTATCTAAGCTAACAGAGACATCTGTGTTTAAAATTCTCCTTTAATGTATTGAGCCATATGTGATCCTGGTCCTGGTTATTTGCAGTTGCTGTTTTCTCTCTATGTCTGTGCCCAGCAGCTCAGATCTCCCAGTGAAGGACTATTGATTATTCCCAGGCAGAGCTGTAGCTTGCTCATCTTGCACATGGTACTGTTCCCCAGTCTGGTTACAGCATACAGAAATGTATACAGTACTGCCCTACTGACTGATCAGCAGAACCTGATTGATCCCCCAGCAACTTATACCCAGGGCAGCTACACCCTTCACTCCATTTTAGCTATGTTGCTGTCACCAGGACTCAGCTTGAGACTTCAGGTAGACACTTATTTGTTTAGTTGATACCCTGCCTGTGAAATCAACTACATTCCATGATTTGGGCATGAGATTCCAAGGCTTTTTATTTTAGAGGTCTTTTATACACCAGAATAAATGCAGACAAATATGAAAATTACAACCAAGATTTTTTTTGGCAAACCTAACACCTCAACCAAAATAGCCCTTCTGAGGGTTAGCCAGTAAAAAAAAAACAGTATTTATACACATCAATAAACAGTAAATAAATAATCATCCAGTTAAACATTTAATGCTTGTCCTAGAAAATCCATGTTTTTTTAAACACCTTTATTGAATTATCAGTTGTGGGCACATTTACCTTTATATAAAAGTAATCAAACTGTATTAACAACTAAAATTAACAAATATTATGCTTCACATATATTGCTATATATCATATAACTTAAGCAACATTACATAAATCATTCAATTCCTGCCCTTTTTTTAACAAGAAATATCTTTATTAAACCATCACTTATGACGTAAGCAATCATACATTTACATAAATGGAAACCAACCACACTGACACAATCCAAGTTGCAACCATTTTACATCACAAACCATACTGACACACTCCCAGTTCCAAACATTATACATCACTTATAATCTATCCAACCATTTTCAAACATTACATAGCTCATTTAAGCCCTGCTGTCTTTTAAATTTCATTCCTCCCCTGTAATCCTTGTTTTAACCCGTAGGTGTCATTGTATCAAATTTTCAAATGTAGATTGATTCCAACATTTTCAACTTTTTATGTCTATGTTCTTGAAAAAAATAGTTTTGCCATCCCTTAACAGTATTTATAACAAAAAATCAGAAAGAAGTAAGGTTACTATTGTAAAATTCTTCAAAGGGCTGTGCTACACTGTTAAACAAAATACTGTTTCCCTGAAGTCCTTAATGCTCTCCTTTATGCTTAATTTAACCTGCCTAATTGTCTTAATTACATAATAGCTTGTACAATATCAGGTGATTACATAAATTACAAAATCAGAATGATAGTTAAAATGTTGCACAGTAGAAGAGTGCTGACCATTCGTAGCCCAATACACATCAGACTAAATCACATACTGTATAATGTCGACACAGAAAATTACCAGCCATACTTAAATTGTGATTAATTTAAAATTAATTATTCGTTTCCGAATCAAAACATCTTTAATTTTTTCTGTTAGCTAAACTAGCCCCTAACACAAATGGTATTTCAGGGAAATGTAGCAATATATTTCTTTTGGTCTATATTCTGCATGTGATAATATTTGTCCATTAAGAATCACCTTTTAAGAGAGCAATTTTTTATCCAGGAAGCAACTTTATTAATACAGAGTCAGCTCTTTATTTGCTTCGAAACACGCTTGGCTGTATTTTATTATTTAGTCTGCATAAATGTATTTATTGAGCTAGTATGTTTTCTGGTCTTAGGTCCAAGGAAACAAATAAAGAAAATAAGTAAGTAATACATTTGAAAAGTAAATCTTAATATGTTTTGCAGAGCATTGAAAATAATTGGATCTGTTTTATTTCTTTAGAAATAGTGCAGAGTTGGTATATATATATATATATATATATATATATATATATATATATATATATATATATATATATATATATATATATGCCTGGTTTTAGGGCAGCCCACAGTGCTGGAACATTATGTTACTGAACATGACGAAGAACACACCAAATACTGATTCTTTAGGGATTCCATACCTGTAGCTGTATCATTGGAAGGTGTTGTCACATCATATGACCTGATGAGTTCCCTACAGGAAATCTGTGAAACATTTGTAGTGGATGCATGATTCCTCTGCCAGATTACTGACAACACAGGATATTGACTGCATCAATGACCTGCAATACAATTAAGAAAATGGCTTCAGCATACATTGTGTTGCCCATTTGTAATTCAGTTTTACCTAATATGCTGGCAAGAGTAGTGTCAGTCCCACACCCTGACCTAAGTTGTTGACATGTATTACATAGAACTGAATAATGACTAGAATGCTGCCACTGCACAGCTTTCATTGAAATATTGGCCAGGGAGCTTGGCAAGGACATGGATCTCTACCTGTTCTTATCTCTTGTGTCCATTTTTGTGACTTTTCACCACTCTTTCAGCTTTTCTCAGCTGTGACATCTTGCCTTCCATAATCCTGTGGTTTAAGAACCTCACATCTGGTATGACTATGCACTCCTCAGGGGTGGATATTGTTGTGTGGGAGTCCATCCACTGAGGAAGTATCCTACGTGTTACCATTAGACATGAATTTCGGGATTTGTAGACAGTTAACTTGTCTTAAGCCTCTGTCTATTAACCACATTTCTAAAGTTATGCTTTTGATGTAAGCTACTCCTACGTAATAAGATATTTGCCTTAACATGTTTTGCATAAGTCAAGGTGGCTTAAAATTATCAAGTGAAATTGTAACATCAAGGAAGTTAATATTAGTGGGGGAAGATGACATCTAAGGTAGTCAGGGCTATTCAGTGCATAATCTAAAAACGCATCTAATCCATTTTCATCATATGAAAAAGAAATCATCAACAAATAGACTATAAAATAATGTATTTTTATTATATAAAGCATGTTCATTTAGTATAAACTAATCTTCCTACACAGATATTACAGTGTTCACATATAAGCTGGTCACTGACATTCCTATAGCTGTACCAGCTAGCTGATGATAGATAGCATCATTAAATAAAAAAATATGATTCTCAAGAACCAGCTCTAACGGGGAATATATTGTTTCAGTTGTTTGACCGTCTGCATAAAAATGATCTAACAGCTTCAATACCAATTTCATTAGGTACTACAGGAAAAAAGAGATTCCACATACATTGTAACTAGCATAATATCATATACTTGAAATTGTTTATACCAGTTATACAAGTTACTCCAAAAATCCCTACTATCCATTATTTAACTTTTAACATGTTTCTTAAATGGTTAAAACATGAACTCCATGTATTTTGATAAAAGTTATGTCCAACAAACTTCACCTAAGACAGCTGGTCTCAAAGGTGGTTTATCTAAGGTCTCATGTATGTATCTTTGAAAGTCCATAGATAAATGTTATTTTTTGAAAGGGGACATAGAAGGAATCAAAAATATCATTGTTCAACAACATTTATCAATTGTAGATCATATAAATTACTTTCACTGAATGGACCATAAACTCAGCATCTGATCAACTGATAACTTTGAAAGACTGGCTCTTAGATGACATATCCAACATAACATTCATATAAACTATATGATTATGAACCACTAACAGCCCCTTCAGCAGGTTTGATTATTATGTTTCATTCTCCTTCAAACTTTTCAGTGCCAGAGATTAATTTCTAGATAAATTCAAATATTCATTTGATTGCAGTTTCACAAATAAATCATAGATCTGCTGTTCACATACAGCATAAAATGCTAAAAAGAGTTGGATGACTTACCAGTATGAATGTACTTTGTTTTTTAAACGATGTATTAACAAGTTGGTTATCTGAAAGAAAAAAATATTTTTTTTAATTCTAATAAATAGACCCAAATCAGATAAATACTTTACCATACAACCATTCTGTGCTGGTATAAACGTCCTTTACTTAAAACTGAAAGTTCACATTTAGTAAGCACACAATCTAAAATATGATCTACTATCTATTGGATTTCATCTTGCTGCAGGTTCTTGATCCATCTCATGATGTTTTTTTCTTCTATTGCCCCTCCTCATCTTCCTCTCCCATGTCCTAATCTTCCTCTCCCTTGATAATTGTTCTTGTTAGGAGTTTCCATTTTTAGTGATAATATAGCTCGACCTGCCTCTTGCAGTGGTGGAAAATCCTCAACTGGTATTCACAGGAGGTACTACTGTATTAGTCTGTAAGTGGGTGTGCTCAGCTATCGCAAGTTGTATATTCTTTTCATTATGTGAATCAGTGGTAGAAGTACTTGATGACATATCATGAGAGGGTAAATCTGCATCTAATTGTGCTCTGTATTCTCACTATTTTTTTGCTTCCCTCCATTGTTAAAATTTTTATTTTGCCCATAAAAAACATGTCCATTTTTAAAATCACAATGGTCATGTATGCGTTTACATTTCATTGTACCTGTAAATGCTGTTCAGATACAGTGACATGAGTCAACATGCCCTCAAAGTCTTTGTCAGCCTTATTAAACACATTGACTGTATAACTGAGTTTTGTAAAGTTTTAATTTCAAGCATTTCAGCTTCTACAGATGAAATAAAAATCATTCATTAATCATATGTATGAGAGCCTGAATTTTAAATTCAGCTCCTACCATCTCCTAAGCACCTTCAGATATTTTAAAAATTCAAAGTCCTCTAAGTACAATATTGTATTGAAGATACACCTGGAAACTCAAACACTGCATTCCTGTTCTATATTCATTTGCTTCCAAAATTGTTTAATTTTATTCTGCTGTTTTGATTCAGTAACATGTACATCTTTCTGCAGAGGTTTATTTATATTTTTACAAAGTGATCCTGATCACTGTTACAGCATATGGATTTGATTAAGCACTTTACAGTGTACATTTTCTAGGTTGTAAATAAACCATACCTAGTAAATGCAGCTCTAGTTCCAGGTGTTCATTTATAACCAACCACCATTTTAATTTTTATTTTTATTTAGGTCATCTTTGCTAGATTCCGTTTTTTTTTTTTTTCACTCTTAACCTTTATTTTATACAGTTCAAGTTTCTTAGTCAAATCTTTAACTGCATATTTGAAAAATGATTTCTGCACACATTCAGGTTAGGATTTTATGAAATACTCACCATTTATACTAATTGCTAACATGGGTTGGTCAATTAGTGCAACAGCAAGACAGTGTGATTGAGAGACTGGTATAGACACAATGCATACCTCTCAACTTTACAGATTTTCGCAGAATGTCCAGATTTTTGCCTCATATTTTTGGTGTGTTCCTCCTAAAATCTGTACTTTTCTGGCAAATAGCTGAGGATTAAAGACATTAAATAATGGCAAACATTTGTATTTAAGACTCCAAATCCTTCAGAAAAATCCATGCTAATGCAAAACCTATTATTCTACCAACTTTCTAAGTTTGTAAGAGCAATATTTAAAATCTGCCCTTATTTGTCCCCCCATCATTTTAGGCTTTGAGAGATATGACAATGATTAATAAATTATTATTAGGTCATTACCATGTATGAAATAAACAGTAGGTCTATAGATTTGACTGAGCTAGTGTTCTCCCTAGCAGCCCACGCTTCACATTAGCAAAGGCACACCCCCACATATGTGTTCACACACATACATACTTCCAGACATTCCCACAACACTTCCACCCCACATGTATGTGTGCACACATACACACTTCTGAACATTCCCTCAAGACTTCCACATCCACCCATCAACAGTCAAGCCCCCCAAACACTTGATCACACTCATGGAAACAATCAGCCATTAATTTTGTAGGCACAAACCAAAACACACATTCATTCAGACTCTCAATTATTTACCTATCTCCCCTACTGCAATCACCCAGGCAGACAGGTAATCTACTCAGACACACACACACACACACACACACACACACACACACACACACACACACACACACACACACACACACACACACACATTCACGCTCCTACACACAGGCAACCATATGTCTACAGATATACACACTGACATACCCCCCCCCCCCCAGCCCATGTCTTCAGTGAACTTATCTATACCACAAGTAGTTAATTGACTAATATAATTTGTATGTCAGTCACATTTTGGTTCTAAATTCTATGGCTTATTTTACATCTGCGTATATCAGATTGGCCAAGCAAATCAGGAACATGTGACAGTTCCCGGAGAGAGAACAATGCTAATTAGCATTAAATACATTTCTGGACTGACGCATCACGTGCTGCTTGACCTGTCAGACCACTCTCTGTACTGAGGCCCCCCCCATAATGGGAAAACCTCAGTAGTAGAGAGGTCTCTGCATTCAAAAGGTTTAGCGCAGTATGGAAACCTTCCAGCTAAAGTTTCTGTATCACACTAATCCTTTCTACATTGGAGGTTCTGTGTATTTTCAAATATAATTTCTTCTTCTTCACTTAATAGCCTTCTTCTGAGTTAATTAGTTTTGATAACACACACAATTGTCTCTGTTATCAGTGAATCAATGCAAGTGTCTCAGTTGTTAATTCTGTGTTTAAACTCGGTCACCTTAGAATCTAGTGACTCTTGAAGCCATTGGCATCCAGTTAAAAATAAATGCCTTACATAATGAAATATTTTTATTTTTGGTTCTGTCTGAGATCTTTCTCTCAGAATTGCTAATTTGTCTTTTATCTCCTCTTTGAGACTAAAAGTGATTAATACCTTTAACACTTCCTTCAGTGTATGTATACATGTTTCACCTTATCTGGGTTCTCCACAATGTATGGGGCTTCTTTGTCATTCTGTGCAGTTCTTGTCACAGTGAAATGCAGTTCAGTCTTTTCAATCCAGGTTTTCTAGTTTTCACACAATTAACTATTTGAGTTCAGAAGTGATGGTTGAAGCAACAACAAAGTGTTACGGCAGGGGAGATTTATAGTTTACTGTTTTAATGAGCACCATACAAAAAAATCAAAATGACCATATGTCAGAGCAAGATATGAACCCTAATAATTCCATTTTTCATAAAGAAATACTATAGTAAGAGTCATTCCAATGTTAGACATGTGAACAAAAATATTTTTTCATTCACTTTTTATATAAGAAGAAAAAAAAACAGTCAACAAAATTCCTTCCAGTTGCTTTTAACTATGATACAGTAGTATCTAAGAGGGAATAAGCAACAATCTTCTGAAAACAGTTTCAGAAGTTCCATTGACATAGTACAGCACAAAACAACTTGCTAAATCAAGCTTTATATTTGACACCACGGATATGCATATAGTTAAGTACACATATAATTAGTAATAACACTCATGTGATGGGGACCCATGTATATACTCCAGCAACTGAAATTTGAGTAGTATCATGTCTAATACCCTTTATTGCTGTGCACATTTAAAACAATGCTGACTGTATCATTCCAATATAAACACTTATAATACAGTGATCTGATAACATCATGCAAAAATGAATTATTCTTCACTTCATTAGTGCCAACAGAAAGGTAAGGGTAACGTGGGTATTTTAAAAATGTACCATATGCAAGAAAGGTATCTATAATATTTAAGGATATGTCAAAATCCAACAGACTGGAGAAATACTACTGGGTTTGTATTTGGGTTTGAGTATGGCAAGCATATGCAGATGACTAGCTGGTACAGTTTTTCATCCTGGATATTACTGAGTAGGAGAAATGTTTATATTCAAGTTAGTAGTGAAAGAAAATAAGATGATGAGAAAGCTGCTGTTTTAAAAAAAAACTGAATATCTTAAGCTAAGAGTGTACTAGGAGAAAGCAGTGTAAGCCGATAGGATGAGGGAATAAAGCTGTTTGTATTGGTCAAAGATGAGGATAGTACCCAAGACAAAAGATAATCATTCTTATGCATGGTCAGTAATTTCAAGCTGTGATTTCCATCCTTATGGCACAAAGGGATTAAGCCCTGATTGTGCCCTGGATGATTCTTATTTAACTAGCTGCACAGATGCTAGAGGAGTTCAACAGTGGAAGATGTGAATGAACTGCCAATACCAGCTTTCCCATCCTGCAGGGAGGAAGTTATCTTGGCTCACTACAATAGCAGGATGAAGAACTTCATGAACTTCGCTCTGCAAGCAGTGTGCCTCAAGATGTTGTTTATCCATCTCCCATAGGCAGCCATATCAGAGTTCACAAGTCTGTAGTGGGGAAGGGGGTGATTTAGGTCATTCTCACTCTGTCAGAAGTTTGATGCTGCTGGATCACTGATTTCCTCACTGGCCCAGGACATGAATCAGGTAGAGCCTGGGGAGGCTAAGATAGATCCAGTAGACCCAGTAAATAAGGAGATGAGCTGGTATTAGCCGATAGTCAGCTCCGGGGTGTAAAAAAATGAGTGACTTCAATCTGTGTTTATTTATTTGTTTTTCTTTAGCATGTGATTATAGGTTCATAGGTTCATACTAGGCTATCTGCCCGAGGGCATTTACAAGCCTAGCCCATCGTTTTGTGGCTTACGCCACCCCTTTAGTATGGGGAACTATACCCATTATTTTGCTGTGCCTCTGTCGAGCAGTGACACTGAGGTAATCCCTGGGGTATATCTGCGATCTCCCATCCATTGGTCCAGATTTCTCTTGAACAAGGCCAGCGAGGTGCTCTGCCTCACATGTACCGGGATTTTGTTCCACAGCATAGGGAGTCTTTGGGTGATGAATCTATCCCTCCAGCACGTCCTATTAATAGCCGTGTCGAGGTTTAAGTCTCCTGCCCTTGTGGCTCTGATGGATCTAGCTTTTTTGAGGTGAAGCATATTCATCAAATCTGGGTTTGACATGGCCTTGTATGTTAGGCAAAGGTCACCTCTGAGCAAGCGTGGCGACTGAATAGAGCTGGAGTTCTTTCAGTCGGGTAGCATAGGACAGATTTTGAGACCCTTTATCCTTTTGGTGAGGAACTTTTGTGGCCTCTCCAGCTGCTGCAAGTGTCGGGTCAGATACATCCCAAATGGGGCATTGTACTCAATCATTGGTCTGATGAGTGATGAGTAAAGGGAGACTATGACCTCCCTTGATCTAGATGAGAATCCCTTCATGATAAGGTGGGCAATGTAGAAGGTCTTCCTAACCACTTTAGCTACATGGGTGTCGAATGACAGACTACTATCAACCTGGGTCCCCAGGTCCCTGATAACTTCTTCTGTGCTCAGTGGATTGCCACCTATTTGGTAACTAGGGGTAACCTTGTTTTTCCCAAAGGGTATGACTATGCATTTTGGCATTTAACTTCAGGCCGTGGCTCTGGCACCAGTTATCCGTTTCTGTGAGACCCTTCTGAAGGATATCTGTGTCAGATGTGTTTTCTACTATGGCCCAGTTTGCAGTCATCTGCAAACTTTGTCAGCCATAACCCTCCTGTGTTTGCTTGTACTTCGGAAAAGTAGATGCCAAACAAGAGTGGGCCCAGGACTGAGCCCTGTGGGACACCACTTGTGACAGGCTTTGAGTCTGACATGGCGCCAGCAACTCTGACCCTGTGGGTTCTGTCACTCAGCCAGTTTGCAACCCATCTTGTGATGTATGGGTTAACATTTAAGCTGATGAGTTTTTCAATGATACCCGAGTGGGGTATTGTATCGAAGGCCTTAGCCAGATCGAGGTAGGCTGTATGGACTGCCTTTCCTCATCAATGGCTTTGGTGACTGTTTGAAGAAGTCAACCAAGTTTAAAAGGCATGATCTGCCTTTGACAAAGCCAAACTGTGTTGGATCCAAAGTCTGCAAATTCCCTATGTCTTTATTTATGAGGTCCATTATGATCCTCTCCATGGCTTTGCAGATAAGGCTTGTCAAGCTAATGGGCGGTAATTTCCAGGGTCGGTGGAGGCACCGCCTTTGTGAAGTGGGACCACAGTTGCAGTGCGCCACTTCCTGGAGTGCGTATCCAGAGGTAAGACTTTGATTAAACAGCTGTCCTAGCTGTGGGTTTAATTCCTCATTGAGTTCGTGGAGCACACAGCCGGGGACACCATCAGGTCCCATGGATGCTGTGTTTTTGCTTTGGAGAGAGCAGTTCTCACTTGGGCTGGAGATGTTTGGGGGCTGCAATCATTTGGTATAGATATCTCTCCTTTTGGGGAGAAGTTTGCACTGAACCTGTCAGCCAGTATGTTGGCAATGTCTGTAGGATCAGTAATCTTCACATCATTTTGAACTAGTTCTGAGCATATCTGGGAGTTTCCTCCTAGGTTTCTAACATAGCTAAAGAAGGCCTTATGATTGTCTTTTGAGTCTTTAGCTATTTTTCTCTCGAAATTTGCTTTGGATGATTTTATGAGAGCTCTTAGTTTTTTACTTATAGTGATCAAGGGTGTCTTACCTTTTAAGGATTTTGCTCTATCTTGTAGTAGCTTCCTCCTTTTATTGTAGAGTTTGTTTATGGCTGGGGTCCACCAGACTGGACGCTTGCCTTTGGTACTAAGAGTCTTTGTTTTGTTTGGGATTGCCTTATCCATGCAGTCCTGCAGGTGCTGGTAGAAGGTGTTTGTAAGTGATTCAGCGGCTTGAGTACTGTTTTCCGCTGGCTCGGGGGCCTTAAAGGAGACCACACTAGTCTTTAGAAGTGTGAAGTCAGCTTTTGAGAAGTTCTTTACTGTGGTCTTTTTTATTTCAGGTGGGGGTGGGATGAGGACCTCCAGCGAGATTAGTTTGTGATCTGATCTCACCAGTGAGGGGTATACTTCCGGTGTTGAACATTGTGCTCCCATGTTCGTGATGATGAGATCAAGTATGTTATCTCCTCTTGTGGGGATGGTGACTAGTTGTTCCATGGCATTTGAGTTTATGAATTCCAGGAACTTTTGGGCTAGGGTGTTTGGGCTTGAGTAGTGTTCCCAGTCTATATTAGGGTAATTGAAGTCACCTAGTATGATGGTGTTTGGTGATACATTTATCCCCTCTAGTGTTTTCAGGAAGGCCATGTGAGGTTCCTGAGTTTGTGAGGGTGGCCTGTAACATGCTACAATTTGCAGAGCAGTCTTGCCTATGGTTAATTGCACCTGGATGGTCTCCGATGCATCATGCGTTGCCACCAGTCTTGAGGTGTGGGTGTCCTTGATGAATATGGATACCCCCCCTCCTTTCTTGGTATTGTGTTCATTTTCACACTTGACTTGGTAAGATTGTAAACTTGATTTCACAAAAGCTAAAACATAGGTTGAAAATCATGGAGATGGGCTATGCAATGGTGCAAGGCTTGAGACATGTAACAGTGATATACTGCAGTATAAAGTATACTTGACAATCCAAATGATGACAAAACTCAGCATTGTTGTGGAAACTGGAACAGTGCCAAAAGCTGCAAGCCAGCCACACTAGAGCAGGTAAGTAACTTGTACGCAAAGAGAGTGGCCATGCATCAGTTATTGCAAACCTGATTAGTCTGGAATGCAAGGCTTAAAAACAAGATGTGAGCACACCAACAAAGCTGAGAAAAAGCCAGAAAAGTCCTAAAACACATCTTTATTACAAAAGGATTAACGTTTCTGCGGGGTTACTGCTTCATCAGATCCATATAAAAAGCAACTCAAAGTAAAATACTTATACAGGTTAAAATCACATATAATTAAAAAATCAAGTTCACCTTCTACTAATTAAAGCTGGCCTTAAAGAGAAGAAATACTAGCATTAAGCCCTGGAACCTTATGTGCTTGCAGGGCTATAATCCATTTCACTTCCAAATTCTCCAAGTAATTATTCACATTACCTCTTCTCATACCAGGTTTAACCAGTTGTAAAACTCTAAAATGGAAGACATTATGCCCTGTTTTAGCCATATGTACTGCCAGCGCATTTGTAAGGACTTTGTTTCTGATATTCCCAACATGTTCCAAAATCCTTTCCTTAAACTTACGCATCGTCTTGCCCCCGTAAAAACTTTGGCACTCCCTGCAAGTTGCTAAATAGACCAGAAAATTACTACTGCATGTGGCAGACAATGTAGGGACAAATTCTCTCCTAGTAATGGGGTGAATAAACACTTGTTCTTTGACTATAAAAGTACATGATTTGCATTTACCACAAGGCAAAGTTCCTAGTCTTGGCAAAGGATCAGTCACTGAAACCTTAGGGCCATAGCATCCTTTTCAAATTCTTGTTATTTCTAAAATTAAAGCTCAGACGAGACCCAACAACTTCACTGGTGGCTTCATCCGCTAATAGTATAGGTCAGTTTTTCCTAATGATATTACAAAAGTCAGAAATATTACTAGACTAGGTAAATAACACTTTAGGATGTCCATGGTTCAAGTTACTACTGCAATACCGCCTGTTATGATTTCTATACTTATTAGAAAAATAGGGAGCTCCTTTATCATTCCTGTGCATTTGTACCTCCCTATGAACATCAGCTGTCAATCTATCAGGGTATCCTCTGTCCGAAAGATCATGTAAAAAATTATCAATAGATTCACTCGTACCTGTATCATCAGTGTTAAGGTGTGATAACCTCAAATATTGTCCTTTCACAATATTTTTAAAAATATGTGAGGGGTGCATACTGGATTTATGCAATATACTATTCTTCCAGCATGTCTTCTTAAAGCACTTGGTGTCAAGCTCTCCCAAACCATTTTTATGGAATGTAATATCCAGAAAATCTATACTGGTTAATGACCAATGCATAACAAATTTAAAGTAACTGGTAGTCCCTTCAAGATACATGATGAATTCATTCAATTGTGCTTCACTACCCTTTCACAACAGAAGAATATAGTCCACAAACCTGCCATAATATATTAGATGTGCATTATAGGCATTACTATTCAGCACGTATTCTTCTTCCCATTGTGCCAACACCAAATTCGCGTAGGTGTTGGCACATGGTGTACCCATGGCCACCCTTTGCTTCTGCAGGAAATGTCTATCATTAAAAAGAAAAACATTATGGTTCAAGATTAAATCCAACAGTGTACAAACCACAGTTATTGTATCACGACTATAATGGCCATGATGTGCCATATAAAGCCTAACTGAGTCTATCCCCTCTGTATTAGGGATCACTGTAAATAAGGTTTTAATATCAAGTGTGACTAACAAAATTTCTGATAAATCAAGACCTTGTACTTTATCAAATGAAGTCGATAGACAATGTTGTGTATCCTTTAACACTAAGGAGGCCTCCTCTAGGAGAGGTTTCGGCATGTTCTCTACATATTGGGACAAGGGCTGAGTGGCCCAACCATGCCCAAAGACTATGGGTTGCATGGGAGGTTTCACTAAGGTTCTATGTATCTTGGGTAGGCCATTAAATGTTGGTATCAGTGGATATTCAACTAGCAGAAATTCATATAAGTCAAAATCTAACAGCCTGTACATAAGTAGCCCGTAGAGCACATCCCTGGTGGTACTTATACTTCTATCATTAACCTGTGCATCTATCACCGTGTGTGTGTCTACATCCAAAAGCATTTCATTCATAGAACTTAAATAATCAATTCTATTAAGAATAACTACTGCGCCCCCTTTATCAGCTGGTCTAATGCTGATAATATCCAATTTCCATAGTTGTTCAAGGGCTTCACTCTCTGGTGCTGTTAAGTTAGAGAAAAGGCTTTTAGTTCTACAAAATGCTTCATATATATCTAACTCACACACTCTGACAAAAGCTTCTATTGTATTAGATAATGGGGGTTTAAAGGAACTACGTTTATTACATGAAAAAGTATTAGTACTTACTGTTGAGGCATTTGATTGACCAAATAAATCTTTTAATGCAACATTCCTAGCAAATAGCCTTAAGTCCAAAATAACATCATTAATGTCTGACCTTTTAGCTGGTATTAAACTCAAGCCTTTGTTAAGGACTGCAAGTCGCGCTTCAGTTAAAATTATATGGGATGGATTATAAACAAGCTGATTATGTTCCTGTGGCCTGAATGTACACGTTGATTCATTATTTCCATCTCCTTCTAACAGTTCCATCACTGAATGATGATTCCTCCTTGGAAATATTCCTAAGGAAAGTTCAGCTAAAACAACAGTAAGTGAATCAGAAGCAGGCTGGTAGTAGCTTGGCAACCATTCTACGCATGTTTGTTCCTTATTAGGATCTTCTTCGACAAGACCCAATGCTAAATAAGTATGATTGTCAGTTGAAAGATCTCCTGTAGGCTCATCACAACCTAATGCATCTTGTTCACATAATTGTCGTGTATACAGCTCCGAAGCCGGTAGATTCAGTGGCAGTTGGTCGTTCACCTCTACTGCCGACGCCTGTGCCATGATGTGATACTTGCAGAGGCCTTCCGCTTCTGATGATCTTTTATCGGTGAGCACCCTCTGCTGGATGTAACCTGTAACTTTGTGGGCAGGGGTAATGCAGTGAAAGGATTCACGGAAAAAGAAGGTATTGTGGTCACTACATCACACCCAACTTCTTTAACTCTGTTACGAGCTCCAGTTGAAGGTCTTGTGGCATTGTATTCACCATATTATGTGCTTGGTTGTCAGCCAGAATATCATTATCAGGGTGCAAAACCACTGCTGAAGCTGTAGAACATTGCTGATTGTTGGTCTCAGGAACAGTCACATTAACATCAGCAGATACACTGACTGCATGTCCTGTCAAAGCACATGGAGCAATATTTTGATCATAACTCCTTGGCCAAACAAAAATATGCCCTTTCATAAAATCAGAGTGATCCCTATAAAGTTTCTTCTGTTTTTGCTGTTTCGGTCTGCATTCATAGGCCAATAAATCAGTGCAAACATTATCTAACCTTAACATATAGTCTTCACCTGACGTATAAGCCGTTCAGTTTCTGCTCTGATCAACATTTCTATAGGCATATAATGGTCTATCAAGAGTCTTAAATAGCTAAAACTC
Organism: Protopterus annectens; assembly: GCF_019279795.1. NCBI lineage: Eukaryota > Metazoa > Chordata > Ceratodontiformes > Protopteridae > Protopterus > Protopterus annectens. The sequence goes on from NC_056744.1 coordinate 1,028,793,316, forward strand.
AGTTCCAAATTTAATTTTTGCCTCTGTGAAAGCAACTCAGGTTCAATGTTGCCCTGCGTGGGCATTTTAACTATTCTCAGGTCCCTTGGTATGATTTTATGCTCAAGGCAGGCTTCCAGATGGAATCTCTGCCATTCATAGTTCTTTAATTTATACATGAGGCTCTCAGATTGTTTCAGAAGGCTCAGAAAATCTGACAGATCTTCCATCTGTTCTTGTAATCCAGCATCTGAAGTTTAAAGATTCAGACATAAAAAAGGGTTAGGCTGATTACGTACATACTTGATATATTTCTCCAGTCCAAACTATATACAACTTTCGCCTCTGGGGACTTGACTTTCCAAGCTAGTATCCTAGTCTGGAATGCAGCAGGTCATATGAGTTGGTGTGTGTGAAAGCAGGTTGTCAGCTAGTCAGTGCTGATAGTTGTAACATACAGCCAGTGTAAACATCTGTTGTCTGGTATCCATTTATCCAAACACTTATGTAAACATCTGTTGTCTGGTGTCCAGTTATGCAAACATTTACTGGTTCAGTGAAAGGGGGAAAAGGAGACTATAGAACAGTTGGAAAAGGGGGGAACATAGCAAGCAGAGGTACACACAGAAAAGAAGCGTTAAGAAAAAGCAGGTTGTGAAAGACAAGGCACAATTTTGTGAGGGCAGGTACCCCTTTTTTGTACATATTTAGACAGAAGGGTTGATGGAAAGGGTGATAGGGAAGCAGTGTAAGGAAATCTGATTAAAGTGGGCAGTGAGTTCACACAAACAAACAAACAAACATAAAACAGTACATACAAACAGTGATTATGTGCACACTCATTCTAGTTATCTGATGTGTCACATTGACATCCCTCTGGGTCAGTCAGCAACCAGCTTACTGCCATACCACGACGTATCCTCAAGCAAATGTACCCCAGTCTTTATTTTGCCACAACCTACACCTTGTGCATTGTGTACTGTTACTATCAAGCACCTCATGCTATATTTATGACTGGATCACAGCTGGGAGAGGTCCTAACCATACCACCAGTGAGGCACTGCTAGCTCTTTCATTCAAGAAAGCTGCAGAAACAGGTGGGCAAGGTCTGGTGATGTCTGAAGCACCTATAGTTCATGACTTGCAGGAGAGAGACATAATGAGAAGTAGGCATTAAATGAAGTTGTTCTAGAAATGGCACAACTGATACATCACAAATCATTAGGTAATAAAAACTAACCTCATTGCGGTGAAAACTCAGATGTCTCCAGTGGCAGCCAAAATGGTTGGCCTCTCAATCTGCCAGCTGGAAGACAAAAGAAACAACGTGACCTTCTTACTCAGGTGTAGGTGAGATACAGACATCACTGCAAAACCACACTCCCATGTATTCATACATGATACCAGTAGCATGGAAATGTGCCCACAGTCTCACAATTAAGGCAAAGTCCAACACCTACATGCAAGATAGCAGAGTCAACTGAACAGCTATGTATTACCCCACAGTACACAGCAGTGCAATTATATATAAACAAGCAACAGGCACAGCACAGATACAGTCCCCCACAGTAGCCCCTCTTGTATGCCCTGATATCTCATAACAAACAGCTTTATTAAGTACACTGCTTTGATTGAATGAATAAAAAAAGTTTAAAATAAGTTTGAAAAATAGTGTTAATGCTGAATACATATTAGTTAATTCAGGGCATTCCTCTTTAACCTTTGTTTCCCTTTGCAGGAAATCTTCAGGGTGCGAGCACCACAGGTCATTTTACCAGTGCCTGTACTGTTCACTTTTCATATAGATGGCAGCGGCTTCAGTCAAAAGCTTGTCCAGTTCAAACCAGGCACACACCTCCCAAAATCGACCTACACAGGGTCCCAGATGCTTTTTTCTGAACTGGTTGTTTAGGAGAAAGAAAGTCAGTTTGATTTCTTTAACACACTGAACAAGTACTCTCTCTCACTCTCTTTGGGCATTAGCAGTTGCAGGCATCACCATGAGTGTTGTGTAAAACTAAATGGTAGTCTGTGTGTTTTCTGAGTCATGAGCAGCACACCCTAACACTGCTATGAAGTGTGACTTGTGTACTTGCGCAGTGATATGCATGAGTCCTTGTGCATGTCATATCTGCAGCATATGGTCAAAACTAGCTGTGTGCAACATCAGCTATGTGCTTTACTTCTAAAGTATAGTGATTCATAGACATGGATACATGCCTTGAAAAACCGGTATGTAAATGTGGATTAAGGGGACATTACATTATTTAAAGGTCAAACAGCACATACAAAAGGGACATAATCAGCAGTACAGAATTTAGAAACATGTTTCTGGCAGAAGAATAGTATAGTTTAAAGAAGACACAACCATAAAGAGGTGTACTGTGGTAAGATGTATTCCTCAGGAGTGTTATACATGTGAGGCCTTGCCTTGGAACAGGGTATAGTTAGATAGATTAATCTGAACTATAGTCATCTGCAACTTTTTCCAGCATGTAGCCCATATGTAGTTATGTGGCAGTATGAACCCTTTACTATCCCATAAGGCCTAATGTGCATATGCCGCAGTGACACCTAAGTTGGGCCTCCCAACATGTAACCACAGTATCATAGCTCATTAGCCTAGTTTCACTTGTCACCCCTTTCACACATGCCCCCCCTTATCCATGCTGTCTACAAGACCCACCCTTCACATGTATGTCCTTGTAGGCATCTGTGTCAGTGGTGGATCCAGAACACATGTTGATGGGGGAACTACTGCTGACCAAACATAAATGTCAGTCATTCTACATAGTCCTACTTCTTGGTGCACTCATATCTCATTTTCTTTTCTGTGTTCTACATATTTAGAAATGCAGCTGTAAAGCTATGAACACAGAATTGCAGAAAATAAATTTCATATAGGCACTAAAGTTATTAAAGGAACAGATAATGCTAGGTATTTTGGTATTAAGTTCAGTCCATGGTGATAAAGTTTGCTTGTTTTACTTCCCCACCCCATTTTCTCCCTATCCTGACACCCTCATACTATCTGGACTACTTATTTTGTCACATTCTGTCTTACTCAACAGCTTTTTCATCAATCTATTCAACACACCTTAACTTGGCAAGACAGCAATGAAACAACTGAACTAAGTCAAAGATCTAGGTTCTAGATGCTCTGAGATGCAATTTAGAGATTTTATTCCAAACTTTTGATCCAGTTTTTGGCCTAAACAAACACCATCTCTAAGTAAAGAATTCAGACTTATTTTTTTTCAAGAAATATGTTAGTGTTCAAAGCTGACAAAATATATTTTCCAATAAACTGAAAAGAGAAATGCTTACATGGATGCATACATCATATCCAGGAGAAGTGCCTCATTCCCTGCCCCCCCCCCCCAAGACACCTTCTGTGTACTCCTGTGGGTTTAGAATGGGATGAAAGTGAAATAATGGCTACAGTCCTATATTTCAAGTTGCTGCTGTCATACATACAGTGGATATAAAAGTGTACACACTCCTGTTAAAATGCCAGGTTTTTGTGATAAAAAATGAGACCACAATAAATTATTTCAAAACTTTTCCCACCTTTAATGTGACCTATAACCTGTACAATTCAATTGAAAAACAAACAAATCTGTTAGGGGAAGAAATAAAAAATGTACAATAAGCTGGTTGCATATGTGTGCACACCCTTAAACTAATAATTTGTTGAAGTACCTTTTGATTTAATTACAGCATTCAGTCTTCTTGGGTACACACCTGCCATCAATTAAAGAGATTCTAACCCCAAATAAAGTTCAGCCATAACCATATGGTTCTTATCCACTTCTTTTATATCTTCAGAGAAGTTTGTTTACATAGCTTATCCTGTAATTTCATTACTCTTTTACTCTTCAAAAACACATGTTCAGTAGTTTCCTCTTCCCTACAATGTAAACCTATTCTTTCACTTTTCTTTTTATAAGGCATATTTCCACTAGTATTCTACATTATTATTACACAATTTATTTCCTATTATCATAGCTTTAATCTTTCCTTCTGCTAGATTTTCCTATGGTTTAACATAATAATATCTTACCATTATATTATTAAAAAATACTTTTCTCTCCTTTTCTATTTCATCAGTTTTTATTTTCCACATTAATATTTTTTTCATGATAACATTTCTTCTTTTCTTTTATACATTCTTTTTTCTCTTTTCTTACTCCCCATTTTTTCATACTTACATTTTAAAGATTTTTACAACCAGTCTTTCATAGTTTTATTTATTTACTTTAATACTTTATATAAACCTAGTGAAGCAGCATATACATACAGAACTCTTCTTTTTACTGGATTCCGTCTAGAACCCCATATGAATGAAAAACATATCTGCAATAATTAATTTCAAATATTGTTGGCAACATAAATATACCTGTTACATATGCTATTTTTCCCATTAATACTGAATTTATCAAATAAAGTGTTTTCCTCAATGCCAACTTATATGGTTTCCATAAAAAAAAAAAAAAAACTTTTAACTCCTCTACTATCTTTTTCCCATAGAAATCTACTCATATTTTTATTCCCAAATTTCATATCTAACACAGAGATTTCATTCATTGTAAAGTGTATTCCCCATCTTAACCACATTGCCTAGTTCTTTACTTTCTCTTATTGCTTCTAAATACACATTTAGACAAAATATAATTTCTTTTATCCAAGTCTTGTTTTTTTCTTTTTCTTTTCTTAACTATAATATCATTTACATAAGTTAACAAAACTTGCATTATGTACTTAGCTTCCTTTATTTTATAATTTATTTCACATGAAATCAGAGTGTACAACTCATTGGACATCCCTGATTTTACACCTTATGCACCTCTTTACTTAATCAACCATTTAGTAAATTGTTACTATATTATTGCTATAGGTAGATATACATAATTTCCTATTTTTTTCACATATATTGTATTCTTTTATTATCAGCCATATCATTTCATGTCCTATTATATCAAATTCTTTATTAAGATCCCATATCATAAGTTTAGCTACTTCTCTTTTATTTATATCATACACAGTCTCTCTCATTATCATTAATAATTCTTGCCATTGCTTGCCCATTATGATATCTATCCTATCCTAAACCAAGAATACCCGTTCACAAAATGGAAGAGTCCAGCTGCCTCCAGGAAGGGAAAGTAATTTAATTCAGTCACTCTTGTTAGAAATGGACTACAAAAACAGAGCTTAATATTTCCATACATATGTTATATCTGAATAAATCCACAGCAACCTTGTCAAGCGCAAACAATTATATATTCATAAAAAAATGATAAGCAATTTCATTTCATACATAAAAGAAACTTCACCAGATAAAAGTATCAGCCTCAAAACTTCAGCTTTATATACACCCCTTTAAAATGTCAGTCATTACAAAAGCACACTTAGACATCCCCCACCCCAAGTCCATTCATGATGAAATATGCCTTAAATTCAATTTTTACAGCAAATCTACATAAAATATATACATATACATGTTTATCTTTAAAACAAATTCTGTATATATTCAAATAGTCAAGTAAATCATCTCTCCAAGGCATAAGTTTTAAAATGCTACTGAAACCTGCCCATGCAAACCTGGCCAGCATATAGCATTCAAGCGTAGCTGCCAGATCAAGTCACATCTTTCTAATATTTAAGGCCATGCTCCACCCCTGTCATTAACTGTAAAGTTTCCAATACTATAAATTTAAAACAATGTATGCTCCACCCCTGTCATTAACTGTAAAGTTTCCAATACTATAAATTTAAAACAATGTCCTTCATTTTCTGCACAGTGTTTAAACAAGGCATTTGTCTCAATTGCGGTGGTGGTGCTGTGGTAGCGTTGTCGCCTCTCAGTAAGACGTTGTCCTGTTCGATTCTCAGCTAAAGCATCTTCTGTGTGGAGACATGCGTGAATGGGTGTACCTTCATTGAAGGTTGTGCGTCAGGGCTGGCAACTCGATACGTAAAAATCTACTCCCAATCATTAGCGGACCGGAGTTCCGCTGTGGTGACCCCTAACCGGGAAAAGCCAAAAGATACAACAACAACAACAACAAGTATCTCTGAAATATTTATATATACTTGACTTAAGCTTCCTGCCCGTTTTACCTATATAAAATCATGCAAACAGCAGCATAGGGCACAATACACCACCCACTGTATGTATATGTATAAATATATATATATATATATATATATATATATATATATATATATATATATATATATAGATAGATAGATATTTATATATATATATATATATATATATATATATATATATATATATATATATTGGATTTGTATGGTTGCTGTGGATTTGTTCAGATATAACATCTGTGTGGAAATATTAAGCTCTGTTTTTGCAGTCCACTTCTAACAAGAGTGACTGAATTAAACTACATTCCCTTCCTGGAGGTAGCTGGACTCTTCCATTTTGTGAACGGGTATTTGTGGTTTTTATTTGTTCTACTTTTTTTTAATCTATACTATACGCCATAACACTTTCCATCTTAGTTTCAAATTGCTTTTGTATTATTTTCATAAAGATCTTATAGTCATTATTATTCAGTACTATTGATCTCCACTTTTTAAATTGACTATTATCTTCTTTCTTCAAAATAAATTTAAACAGTCTGCTATATGATTCATTATACATGAAACCTTCATTTAGCCATTCATTCAGAATCTTTAAAAATATTCTTTTTGCTGTTACATTAAATTAATGCATTAGCTAACTCATATAAAGAACTGTCCTCTTCAAATTCTTTATTTTCTTGCTCTAAAAACTTTTTACTTCCCATATTATTTTCAATTTCTTTTTTTTCCTTAAACATTTCTTGTTCATATTCTACTACAGTATTCGTGGAGTCTGCATGTCCTCCCTGCAGTTTGGTGGGCATTCGAAAGACATGCGTAAAAGGGCGTGCCTTCGTTGAAGGTTGGATATCGAGCTGGCACCTCAGCATTCTTGAAAATCTACTGCCCATCATTAGCGGACCGGAGTTCCGCTGTGGCGACCCCTAACCGGGAAAAGCTGAAAGACAACAACAACATTCTACTACAGTAGTCATAATTTGTTCCTGGATTCTTTCTATTTCTCTTTTATATTTTTAATTTCCCTCATTATGCTACTATCTTCCTTTACAATTCTCCTTAAATATGCCATTATGTTTTCTCTTTTTTCCTTTTTTTTATCAAACTACTTTCTATCATTATTTTCTAAATCGTCCGGTGCATTCTTATATACTCCTATGCTTTTCTTTCTCTACTTTTCCCACATCATACTGCCACTGTAAAAACATTTTTTATATTTTATCTTAAAAATCATCCACCATTAAGACCAGTTTTTATAACATGCTCTCATAGTAATATAATATTTCCATAACTGTATTATTAATCCCTTTCCTTCTTTATCTCATCTTCTCATTTAACTTTTATTTCTTTGCCTATTTTTATATATCCATTGTTTTTCTTTATCTCTAGACATATTGCTAGATGATCAGAAAAAAACAGTTTCAGTTATTTCTCCTTCTCCTATAATTAATCCTCCTGATACTATAAATTAATATATTTCAGTTCTGTAAATACCCCTTTTGTAAGTCCATTAATTTTTATCCCAATATATTAATTTACCATATCTCATAACTTCTTACATTTTTCACATTGTTTCCTGTCTTTTTACATTTGCCTATTAAATCACAATTGAAATTTCTTGTCATTATAATATTCATATTTATCACTACATAATCTAGAATCTGGTGAAATAAACTTTCTTTCTCTTTACAGGTAACACAAGCATATAATGCTATAATTGTATATACATGTGCTTTCCATTTTAGATCCACAATAGCTAATATTCCCATTATTACCAAAGATATATTTAATATTTTCACTGTAGTTCTGCAGAATATAACTATTCCAGGTCACCTGTCATTTCCCAAATTCCAAATCATCTCCCCTGCCCCCCTCCCCATAATTTTGCTGTTTGGAATCCTTCTTCACTTGTTAAGAATTTTTCATATTCTAGTATAATTACATCTACATCATACTGATTGCACCATTCTAAACCCCCTAGCTTTCTCAATATTCTTAATACTATCTACATTTACAGAAAGCATTCTAAAATTATTACTTTCCCTTTTTTCTTAACTTTCTAGAAATTATAATTTTCTTTTTCATCCATTCCTTTCTTTTTTCTTTTATACTAATCCCTTTAAATTGTCTTCCATATCTTTTACCCGTTAACCAGAGGAATTCTTATTTCCTTTTACTACTTTCCAGTTTATATTTTCCTCATCACTTATTTCAGAACCTTCCTCTATTTCCTCCTTATTTATCTAAGTGTTCGTCTATTCCACCACTTCTAATGTTTCCTCTCTTTGTTCATTTTTTTTTTAAACGTTTCTTATTATTGGTATCACTTTTACAATCCATCCATAAATGCCCAGTTTTGTTACATTTATAACATTTCATTACACATTTTCTTGCATGATGACACAGTTTCTCACAAATATAGCATTTCTTTTCATCAGTTATTTATCGGATGTCCTTCTTTTCTGGATCCCCCCAGTATTTTACTGCACCCTGATTTCCTTCAACATTTATCATTCTTGGAATATCTATAATTTTATCATTTTCTGTCTTTTAACACAATATTACAAACCTGTCTACCAGTCCATAAACCCCTTTTATCATAAACCTTTGCAAAGTCCAGCACTTTTTTACATAAGCATTTCAAATGTACTTTCATAGTCTCTCCTACTTATGTTTGAAATTGTACATGAGTCTACGTTTTTATTTCCCTGTTAAATGCTTTTATTACATATAAATTCCAAGGATCACAATCCTTTTTCTTTTCTTATTCCCCAAGAAAAGTTTTCATTGCATAAATAGTCTAAGATATAGTGTCACAAAATGTTTTATGTTTATAAGAATAAATGCTCTTACTCTTTGGCTTTTACATAGTTTGTTCCAGAGTATGGGAAGTCTCTGGGACAGGAATCTATCCCTCCAGCATGTTCTGTTTATTGTGGCGACCAGGTTTAGGTCCCTAGAGTGTGTAGCTTGGAGGGATTGGGATTTCTTTAAGTGGAGCATGTCCAACAGCTCTGGGTTTGACATAGCTTTGTATGTTAGGCAGAGATCGCCTCTGAGTAGGCGATATGCGACGGAGTAAAGCTGGAGTTTTTTGAGACGGTCTGCATAGGGCATCTGTTTGAGGCTGGTAATCCTTTTTGTGAGGTATTTCTGCAGCCTTTCCAGTTGTTGTCGATGTCTTGTGAGGTACATACCAAAAGGGGCGTTGTATTCTATAATGGGTCTAATGAGTGACGAGTAGAGGGGAACAATGACCTCTTTTTTCCTGGATGAGAAACCTTTTATGATGAGGTGTGCCACCTAGATGGATTTCCAGGCTACTGTGGTGATGTGATTATCAAAGGAGAAACTACTGTCCACCTGTGTCCCAAGGTCTCTTATCACACTTTTGGTGTTAAGTAGACTACCGCCTATGTGGTAGTTCATGGGTACAGAGTTTATACCAAAAGGGATGATAATGCACTTTTTGGCATTGAGCTTGAGGCCATGGCTTTGACACCAGGCATCTGTCTCAGTGGGGCCCTTTTGTAGGATGTCCACATCATTAGGAGTTTTGAGTATGGCTCCTAGTTTGCAGTACTCTGTGAATTTTGTTAGCCAAAGACCTTCTGTGTTAGCTTATACTTCAGAGAAGTGGATACCAAACAGGAGAGGACCCAGGACTGAACCCTGTGGTACTCCACTTGTCACTGGTCTGAATTTGGATTTAGAGTCTGCTACTTTCACAATGTAGGTTCTGTCACTGAGCCAGTTGGCAACCCATCTTGTGACATAGGGATTTATACCTAGTTTAGTGAGTTTATCTATAATTCCACAGTGGGGGATGGTGTCGAAAGTCTTGGCGAGATCTAGATAGGCTGTGTGAACCACCTTACCCTCATCTACGGCTTTGGTGACCACTTCAAAAAAGTCTATCAGATTTAGGAGACATGATCTGCCTTTCATAAACCCAAACTGGGTAGGGTCCAGAGTTGGAGATTACCAATGTCATTGTTTATAAGATCCATGATGATACATTCCATAGCCTTGCAGACCAGGCTCATCAGGCTAATGAGACGGTAGTTCCCAGGGTCCGTGGTGGCTCACCCTTTGTGGAGTGGGATAACCATTGCTCTGCGCCATTCAGTGGGCCTAAAGCCTGAGGTGAGGTTATGATTGAACATGGTACGTAGGTAGGGTGCCAGTTCATTCTGTAGTTCGTGTAGAACGCAGCCTGGGATCTTGTCAGGTCCCATGAATGCTGTGTTCTTGGCTTTGGAGAGTGTGTTTTTTTTACATGTGCAGCTGTGATTACAGGAACTTTGCATTCTTCCAGTATAGAGATGGGCTCTTTAGGGGGTGAGAGAGGGGTAAAGTTAGCACTGAACCTGTCTGCCAGGATGTTGGCAATATCAGTTGGTTCTGTATATTTAGTGCCATTGTGTTGTAACTCAGAGCAGCTCTGAGTGTTGCCATTGAGATTCTTGACATAGCTATAGAATACTTCATGGTTGTCTTTAGAATCAGTGGCGATTTTGTTTTTGTAACTAGCTTTGGAGGATTTTATGAGGGATCTCAGCTTCTTACTGAGGCTGACCAGGGAGTTCCTCCAATCATGGGATTTTACTCTTTTTTGCAACAGTTTCTTTCTTCCGTTGTAGAGTTTGTTTATGGCAGGGGACCACCAGATTGGCTTCCTTTTTTTGGAGGATAAAATCTTGGTTCTGTTAGGGATTGCACATTCCATGCACTCGTGTAAGTGCTTATAAAGTGCATTTGTATAGGATTCAGCAGTCGTGCCTCTATTGTCCGTCAGCATGGGTGTCGTGAAGTTTGCCACTTCTGTCTTAAGAAGCGTGAAGTCTTTGGAGAAATTTTTTATGGTGGTTTCCCTAATGGGGGGTGGGATGTGGATGTCTAGGATGATTAGCTTGTGGTCAGATCTGACCAACGAGGAACTGACCTCTGGTGTGGAACACCGGTTGCCCATGTTGGTAATGACCAGGTCTAGGATATTACTGCCCCTGGTGGGGGTGTGGATAAGTTGATCCAAGGCGTTGGAATTTATGAATTCCAGAAAACGTTGAGCACAAGACTTGGTACATGATTAGTTTTCCCAGTTAATGGTGGGGTAGTTGAAATCACCCATTATTAGGGTGTCAAGTTGTACCCTAATATTTTCCATTGCATCAAGAAATGAGGATTGGGAATCCTGGGGCATGGTGGGGGATCTGTAGCAAGCTACAATTTGGATTGCGGTCTTGCCCAGAGTTAGTTGCCTTGGATAATCTTAGATGCATTATACTGAGCAACTAGCCTGGAGGTGTGGATATCCTTAATGAATATGGACACACATCTGCCTTTAGTGTTTCTGTCCAGGTTAGGTGGCCGAAAGGTGTGGTATGAATTAAAGCCTGGTAATGCAGGGGTGCTGTCTGGAGCCTTGAACCAGGTCTCTGTCACTGCACAGATGCCAATGTTCTCCATTTTAAGGTGTGCCTCGAGTGAGTGCATTGTGAGGTTTTAGACTTCTAGCATTGAGTAGCATTACCCTCAGATTTTGCTTGCATGTGCCTGTTACAGTGGTTAATTTGTCATACCTATCCAGTTGGTTTTCTTCTTTATTTTGAATCTGCACGTCATACTTCTGCTTTACATTCTCTTCTGCCTTTTTCTTTTCTGTTACTCCCCTTGTACCTTCTTTCTTTTTCTACATATATTTTGCTTTTCATCTCAACATTGTCCTTTAGGATAGACTCTGTGTCTTATTTCTGTACTTTTTCTATAATGCCTCCTCAGGAAACATCTTCTAAATTATCCAGCTCACTGTTCATCACCATCTCCTTCAATAAATCATCCCATAAACCTCCCAGATGGAGGGTTGTAAGTTTCCTGTGTTGATTCTTCTTTTTCAGCTTCAATAAATACATTTTGCTGAAAAATGGCTTTGAACCATACATAATCTCATTACTACTTTCAGCACTAATATTCACCTCCATATCTTCCGCTATCTTTCCCTTTTCACACATCATTCTCCCAGCCATCACTGTGCTAGGAATGGGATGTGTGCACTCACTTGCTGGCTCCAAGGCTATGAGTATAGCATGTTCCCTGATGCCCTGGCCAAATTTCCACTAGTGGTATATATACCAACTCATGTCTCCCCTGATAAGTGTTTGCTAGTCTAGTAGGACTAAGGGTAAATAAAATTTAAAAAAAAAAGAAGAAGAAGAAGAATGGCCACAGTAGTGCATTTCTTTTTTTTTTTTTTGCACAAAGACAGTAGCCATTGCAATGTATTCCATCTTACTTCACAAAAAAAAAGTTCTACAAAGTCAAAGTAATGATAGTTTAAAGATAAGAAATCAATAAAAGGGCCAAATACTTTCATCCACAGATACCCCCATTGAGCAGTTATGGCCACCTTGTTGACTGTATAAACCTGGCAAGTTACATAATATTAAACTTTCTTTCACACAAACAAGATACTCCAACTTGAAATCACATTTATTCTGCAAAGCCAAAATAATAAGCAAGCAAAATCGGTCATTTTCTCCACAGACAGCTCCCTATGTAGCAATTATAATTACTTTGTTGTCCATGTTTTTTTACATGCAAAGATATTTTCTTTGGATTCATATGTACTATCACTGATAATGTTTGACAAATGGAAAGAAATCTTATACATATTTTATCAATAAATAAACATTGAATGATATGCCATTTCCCAATGGGTGTCATACTAAAGAGATGTTAATTTCATTCTATCAGTCACCTTCAGTCTTTTTCCTGCATGCTTTACCTTAATGGCACCTTTTCTTTCCATTTCACCAGAAAAAAAATTATGAGATACAGTTCAAAAACAGGGGGAAAAATCAGGGATGTTGTACAAAGTTCAGGACAGTTGAGACATACAAGGGTATCAGCCACTGCCAAATATTCACAATTAAATAAAAATATCCCTATTTGCTGTATTCACAGTTCTACTCCCTGACTTGCTGAGTCATAATCATTTAATAATCATTTAATGTATTTAAAATTATTATTAATGTAGTACAGTAAATCACTAGAACAGGAGAGATTGCAGTTACTAAGAATTTCACATTTGCATTCAAGGATTTATTACTTGTCTCTGTTTCCACTTCCTGTTTATCTATTAGCTGTCTTTGTTGCTTCAATGGTATAACCCAATTAAAAAAAAAAACTGTCAGCTGACAGGATAGCTCCAGTCGCATAGCCCAGTGGAAAAAAAGTGTATCTGAAAGAGGAGAATTGGGAATTCACACCATTAAGGGGTAAATGAAATCAGAAACAGGACCGTACCACCAAAATTGATACAGCTGAGAGATAAATGTACAGCAGTAAAACCTGTGAATATTATCACTGTGAGCTATTTATTTATTTGAAAGTGAACAAAACACTGCTGTTGTGTTTTTTTTACATTAAATAAATGCCATGCCAATGATGGAGAGGCTTTAGCTTCCCTAGCCTTCCCAGTAAATCCATCACTGTGCGTGATAGCCATCACAGCCATATACATGCATATGCCTGTCTCTACCACTGATCAGAGGTATCAATGGAATACCCAACATTCTGTAGCATAGCATAGCATATCAGTGATTTGGCAACTTTAGCCAGGCTTAGAATGATGCTCTTTATAGTCACTCATAATGTAGGAGTGCCACCTGTTGAGGAGATGGGGTGCTCACCAGCCATTTGGGACCACATCTGGGAGACATTGGTCTATGGGATCAGTACTATTCATGGACAGACTCACAAAAACATCAGTCTTGAAAGTGTGACTAACTTGATAGGTGGGCCTGCTAGAAAACACACAGTATAGCTGTATAAAGGTTCAGCCACTGGAGGGATGCTACTTCAATCTGTAAGCCAAACTGATAGAAAAGAAGAAGCCTCAGGAATCATATGTGCAGGAGGGCAGGGTAAAGGTTTGAAGACTGGCCAACACTTACATGTCTTAGAAGGTACTACACCAGCTTATTAACCATACTGCATGCATATATTGCAGCAGCATGCAAAGAGGGTAGAGTCAGGCCCCATATACCAATGCGTGTTTTCCACAGGCACACCCAGAACCTCAGGTGTGCAGACAGAATAAAATGACAGTGGAGGTTTGTGCATACTGTGTATCTCAGTATTCTTGATGTATGTTTGCCTGCAAAATACAGGACCTCACATGTAGCTTGGGTATGCACGTACCATCTGTTCTGTTCTGTTTTGTATTGTATATTTATAAGCTAGTATACTGCCACAGACCAAAAGTGTGAGGTTAGCACTTGTAGAGGGTCTGAAGTTGATGTTGATACACAGATCATGTCACAGTCAGATGACGCAGTGCTGTCTTTCTCTGGGACAGCAGTCTAGATATTGTTCAGGGTGAGAAGGTATGGCCATGCCCACAACCAAAATGCAGGCTATACAGCATGTGCGCTCACCATTCCTATGAGGGGTGTCTCCTTGTGACTGAGAGTACCAGCACAATTTTACCTTTGGTTGCAGTGGCAGAGTGCACTGCATCTGGTGGGGTATATCCATTGTACATTTGCCTTGCAGGGTTGACGAGTTCCCAGCTCTGTAACATATTATAGCCAGTCTGTGATATGTGGGTAGTATTAGGGCTCAATCTGCAGATCTGTAGGGCTATCATTTCCAGGGACAGGCTGCTAATACTAATGCCAAATTGTAAATGATTGGTGTAGTGTGTGGTTTTGATGATAATGTCACCCAGCATTTTCAAGGCCTTGGTAAGACCAGAGAGTCTAAGGATGATGCCATGCTAGGACTCATGAGTACTACAGTCACATATGTCATTGATGTTATCTACCGCTGTGCAGTCTAGCAGAGTTGACCATGTTCAGGGGAAGGTATGTACACAGGTTGGTTTCCTCAGAAGGCCATTGCATTGTATTTCCCTTCACCAGCCAGTGTCATGGGCAGGACAGCTCAATGACAGACTGCACAGAAGACCTGTTTCTGCAGTAGCGCAATATCCTGCCACAGGGAGCTTCTAGTCCTGGATGATAAAGTCAATGGAGTGGTCCCATATCATGGTCACACACTCATAGTTCTGTATTGCCACCATGTCCCTGTCAGTGATAGAAATTGTCAATGACAAAGAGTACCCTTTTTCACAAGACCACCATTTCTGCCGCTGTTGATGTCCACCCACCCAGGTTATGTCAGCCACATATCATCATGCCCTCTGTACATGTGCCAGTGATGATAACTATGAATCATTTTACCCTCCCTCTCTACTGTGGGGTGTAGATGGAGAAGTCTGATGCACATTGTGACTCACCCAGTCCCTGCCCAGTGTAATCTTTAACTAACATGGCATACAGGTTTGTTCTGTGTTTCAATAGCTTGTCTCTATTATTTACTCAAGAATCAGGGACCAAGCCAAAAATAATTGTGGGACAAAGGAGCAAAACCAGGGATACTTTTTAAATATTACTTCTAATTCACGTAATAAGTTAATAGAATAACAGGGTTTGCATCAGCATCCATTTTCTGAACAAAAAGAAGTAGGAAATTCTAATGTTTGGCATTACTGACTGACTGTGATCCTCACTGTTTTACCAGGGCAAAAGTACAAGTTAAAAATCAGACATTTGAAACGTATGCTGGTAACTCTATGCTCATCATGGATCCACAGAGCTGCTATGCCACGTACTGTATCTTTTGCTGTTTGAGGGTGGCCGTGTGGCTGCTGTTCCCTGCCTCTCAGCCTCACTTTTGTCACTGGATGATGTTGGGGTTTTGGCTGCGATAGAGGCTGCTGTAGTGAAGCCTACAAGTTCCTGAGATGAATTACTGGTTGACATCCTTGCAAGTAACCATATTTTGTAGTATGCAAAATGCTATGATCATCTTGCAGGCTGTGACAGGGGTATACTGCAGTGCCACCCAGATATATCCAAGCAACAGAACTGGGCCTCCAGCAGCTAAAGGCCACACACATGCCCTGTGATGTTTCTAGTTTGCACATGGGTGGTGTTATGCTGCAGTTTAGATATGCAGTGTGACTTCTGTGCAAACATCATCAACCAGGGATTCAGTGGGTATTTGGCACCACCTGAAACACAGTAGGAACATATTGGTGGTGAGACATTAATATACACAATCTTTGGCTCTCTATATGTCTGCTTAGCACAGTGCCTGCAGTTACTAACAAAGTGACCATGTGGATTTCCACTACACAGGAGGGAGCAATGTAGAAGACTTTTATTCCAGATGGGATCATAGGCACTGCAAGAGTGTTGTGCAGACACACTGATTACTCCTATGCTTTGCATACTATATGGCAGTTGATGTAATACAGCACATGAACACCAGGTGGGGGTCTTAGTGCTACAAATCTGCAATCTATAACAACCAGTACATTAGGAAGGTGGGCAGTGCTATAGAAGTTATATACGATGGTGGTTGCCTCCCCCGGTGTGTTGGGGAAGCAGAAGTGCTCAGCCATATGTGGAAGTAATGCATCAAGCAAGGTATTGAGTATTCTGCAGGTTGATGCCTGTTATCTTCTCAATGTGTCCTCTGTCCATCTCTGGAAGGCCTTTGTAGCTAGTAATATAGGTAGATAGTGCTACCCATATCTTAGTGTTCATAAGTAAAGGAAGTCCATGCATTCTTTCCTATCCTTTTCATGAGCAGTATATGTTGGTCAGTGCCCATGTAATATTCATGTCCACTCAAAAATGGTCTGTTATCTGCTGGTTAGTTAGCTGCAGTACCTTTCCAGGACCATTATGATTTTCATTCACCTGATACCACATTGAGCAGCTGGGTGAGAGGTATCAGAACATATATACAATAAGTGTTGTTGGATTAATGTTGATGGAGCTACAAGAATCTTTGCTTGTTGTTACTCAGGAAGTTCCCATGTACCTTTTGCTCTTGTAGTACTCCCAGAGTTGCTGCATGCCTTCTGTTACCCACATCTGTAACTAGAGACTTACTTTCAAATGCACTAATTTATATATCATTATACTCATACTGTGCTCCCTCACTTGCATGCTACTCTATAACTATCCAAATCTACCTATTTGTGCACCATTTTCCTTGCTGATCAGTAGTGCTAGTGAGTAGTGTGAGTCTTATCTTTCCAGTCCATGGCTGCTTTCCCTGTAACAGTACATATTATGTAGGCTGACAGTGAATACTGGTCACAGTGGCAAAAACAGTAAACTTGAAGCTGCAGCTAGTATGTTAATTTTCTGAAAGTTCCAGTCCAGTTGGGGAGAGATAAGTGCCCATTTGCAATGCACATCATTATACAAATCACTGATTATCTAATTTCATTCATCTGCCATACCTGACAATTTATATTCACTGCTGTCACAGTTCAGAGATTGATCTTTACTATTGGTGGTAGAAGTTCCTGTGTTTGCATGTTCCCTTGTTTTACTTCACTCATATTTGCTGAAGTTCATCTGAATCTTGTACTGGACTCTAGAAGGCAGCTCCTCTTGGGAATGACTGGAGGGTCCTTCTTGATACCCTCAGTATGCAGCAGATTCTGCATGAAGGACTCCATGTGCCAGATTGCAGAATTAATTTTCTGCTTTACATGACTTCCCAAGATTTCAGAGTCTTGCTCCCTTGATTGGCTAAGCCATCCATCCATCCATCCATCCATCCATCCATCCATCCATCCATCCATCCATCCAGCATGACCATGAGAAGTTGTCTCTTGTACTACTCTATCACTGACTGGGGATACTTATAATAAAGTATCAGTTCCAAGTACAACCTCATATGCCCAGTAGGGCTATCCTTGTTGAGATGGAACATTGGTTATGCTGACGATAAGGTTGAACCCCCGACATGAAGAATTAGGCATTTCTTTAATGGTCTGTACTACCTCAGGCTGCAATTGAAGGATTTACCACTCTTCAGAATATTGGTTCATTGCCAACTCCAGATACAACATAGCTCTTTTTCCTGTCATTCAGTGTCTATTCTGTGCCCGTATCTTGGTCTACCAAACCCCCAGCATGTGATAGGTACCTGCTTGTTAGAGTCCTTGTGCAGTCCTGTTATTTTTGAGTTGTCTGAGTTTGAATTTTTCCCTCTACTAAGCCTCATCAGAGGAGTTTGGTATTGTTGAGGTTGCCACTAATGAGACCAATAATGTCCTTAAACCTTCCAGTTGCTGAAGTTCCTTTTAGGAATTTCACATCTTTAAGTAGTCTGTGTGGCTTATAAAGTCTTACAGAGTCCACAGTCCCTCCTTTGGGATGCTAATGGAGTGTGGAGCTGCAAGGACATTAGCATTCTTCACTTGAGCCAGCCTTTAAAGCATTTTTTAAGCATGCAGACATACGCAGTGATTGAAGGTTGCTGCAATTATCGGTCTGTACCAAGGCTGTCTCCAGCACCAGAGACCACCATATTTTTCCCTCAGATGGTTAATATGAAGATTAGTGCTTGTAAAAAGTGAGAGCAGAAGCTATAGTGTTTAGCTGCATTAGAATTAAGGTTCCCAGCTATGCTTTTGATCTATTCAGTTTCCAGACCATCATGCTGTTCTGGGAGTGCTCATTTTCCTGCTATCTGAGCTATGAGATAACTACTGCTATTCACTTCCTGTGGAAGTTGTTTTGCATTTTCAGGAAACTATCTGACTCTTAGATTTTATAAATGATATGGCTGAGGAGGCAAAATTTGTTGGATACTTGCACAGAATAGCATGGCTGTGGTTATCTCCATGTCTTTTGGCTAACAGTAAACCTTCTGTTAGTCTTCTGTTTCAGGGCATTACTGACATTGCTGATGACTGGCTGTTAGCTGGGGGGTGGGGAGCTGGAGGATCAGTGAGATAATACGTAGGTTTCTTGGAACTGATGGGTAGGCTCTGGAGCCCTCTCGCCATGGAGTTAAGCTTTTCTGGGACATCCTTTTCTTGACTTGAAACACAGCCAGTTATGTGCTTCTTTCTTGTGGGTGAAGGGTATATAGCAGTTTTGCATAGCAGGAAGTTTGTCATTGTTGGGATCCTTGCTTGATTCGGGATTCACTGCAGCATTCCTAGGCTTGGAGAAAGCATATGACAAGGTCCCTGTAAAGTAGATTTGGGCAGTCCTGCAGTTGTTTGAAGTCCCAGAAATGTTGTTAGAATTAGTTCAGGCTATGTACAAGGACCCAAAGTCTTGAGTATGAACAGTGTCTGGTCTCACAAATGAGTTCCCAGTGGGAGTGGATGTTCAGCTCTTAGCCAACTGCTGTTCATACTGGTGATGTACTACATTAGCAAACAGGTTGGAGGGGACAGCTCAGCAAAGTTGCTGTATGCAGATGATGTGACTACAGGTAGATTCTGAGCAAGAACTTCAGCAAAGGATAGGAAAATGGAATGCAAACCTGAAGGCACATCAGATGAAACTGAGTACTGATATGACAAATGTAATGGCAGCAAATAATGGAAATTAGAAGAAGCTAAAAACTGAGATAAAAGGGACATTAGTGGAACAGGTTAACAGCTTCAAGTATTTAGGAGTGGTGGTTGTGGAACAGTGAAATCTGAATGAGGTGGTCAATGCTAGAGCCAGAGGGGCTGCAGCCAACTGGCAAAGAGTGTCAGGAGTAGTGTATGACAGAAGAATGCCAAAATAAGCTGAAAAATAGGGTGTACAAAACAGTGGTGTGATTCGTACTACTGAATGGTACAGAAACTTGGGCAGTAAAGGCAGAGCTGTTGATGAAGCTAGAGGTGATGTAGATGAAATGCCTGACACAGGTGGTAAGATGCACTCTGTGGGACAGACAAAGAAACGAGGACATTAGAGCAGAAGCCAGAGTAGCTCCAATTGCAGAATGGTCAAGGAGAGCATTTTACAATGGCTTGGGCACATGTATAAAAGCAAACACAATCTGGTTAAAAAGAGTTGGGACAAGCTGAAATGAGGGCATCCAGCAAGGAGCTGGATGGATTGTATGAGTAAAGACCTGCAACAGTCAAGCATGACTGTTGAAGAAAGTAGGAGAGTGACATTGAATCGAGAGAAATGGTGACAGTTGACGTAATGAGCGACCCTATATAGAAAATGGGAAAAAGCGTTTGACCATAGGATCATAAGAAGTTACTAGGTTAATAACCCTAGGGTCCTTACAAGCCTAGCCAAGTCCTACCCTTATTTACCAGGTTAATAACCCTAGGGTCCTTACAAGCCTAGCCAAGTCCTACCCTTATTTACCAGGTTAATAACCCTAGGGTCCTTACAAGCCTAGCCAAGTCCTACCCTTATTTGCCAGGTTAATAACCCTAGGGTCCTTACAAGCCTAGCCAAGTCCTACCCTTATTTACTAGGTTAATGGTTAATAACCCTAGAGTCCTTACAAGCCTAGCCAAGTCCTTCCCTTATTTACTAGGTTAATAACCCTAGGGTCCTTAGAAGCCTAGCCAAGTCCTACCCTTATTTACTAGGTTAATAACCCTAGGGTCCTTACAAGCCTAGCCAAGTCCGACCCTTATTTACTAGGTTAATAACCCTAGGGTCCTTACAAGCCTAATGATACCAAAACCTGCTCCAGGGGGAAAAAAGCCAATGAATATCCAGGTATACCAAGACTGTCTTGAGTCAGAAACACTCGTAGATGTAAAAACACTCCTTTATTAACGCAGACAATTCTCCCAGTAAAACACGTTTTCGTTGTTGAATACAACTTCTTCAGACATCATACAGAAGGTATTCACGTTGCTTAAATACATTGAGTAGCCAACCCTCTAATTAAACAATTAAATAATTAAAGCTACAAACCCTGGACATGTTGTACCATAGTATTAAGGATAATACAACTAAGCACAAAAAGCTTGAATTAACACTGCACTAGTATGTTGATGAGTAGATGGATAATTATACAAAATATTATACAGAAATTTTATAATCATATTAAAAAATATATATACAAAAATATATATGTATATGCATAAAAATAAAATATATATATAAAATATACATAGTGTATTAAACTAGACTTGCCTTTAATTTTAAAATAGGCTTGATAGAAACATAATCATTTAAGCCTGGTTTTTTATTTGATTCCAGGGAAATTTGCCAAAAGTTTCCCTTTGTTCCAACTTGGCCTGCCATGGTCCTCCCTAGGGTCCCTGTATATATTTTCCAGGACAAAGAATTTATATCTGGCTGTAGGGCATGTGGATATATGTTTGTACAAGGCATTATTGTTGTTCTCTTTGTACATCGTACATATGTTCATATATCCTCGTTTGAGACTTAGCTCAGTTTTGCCCACATAATATGCTGGACATTGAGTACATGTAGCCAGATATATAACCCGTTGGCTATTACAATTATAATATGCCCTAGCTTTGATCACTCTATTCAGGGCTGGAAGGGTTACTTGTTCGTCATGTAAGATGTGGGAACATTGAGCACAAGTCCCACATCTATAGGTACCCACGCATGCGCGGATTTATTCTGGTTAGGACCATGTTCCAAGATACTCTTTATATTTTTCCCTTTGCTGTAAACTGTTCTCATACTTTTACCATGTAAATTAGGCAAGTCAGTAATTTCTAAAAATGTATTCCATTCCTGGGAAATAATGTCCTTGATGTAACTAGAGTTAGTACTATATTGTGTAATAAAGGCTTGCTGAAATTCTAAATTGTTGTCTATGGTGTCCTGACCTTGAGAAATGATCCCTAACCCTAACACCGGGATAAATCTGTCCCTTCTACCAGCCATTACCTGATCCCTAATGTTATGAATAAAATCCTCCGGGTAACCCCTGTCCCGAAACATGATACTCAATTTTTG
This sequence comes from Protopterus annectens, assembly GCF_019279795.1. Taxonomy (NCBI): domain Eukaryota; kingdom Metazoa; phylum Chordata; order Ceratodontiformes; family Protopteridae; genus Protopterus; species Protopterus annectens. Next base: position 1,028,815,194 of record NC_056744.1, read on the forward strand.
ACATTCTAATTGAAATTGTTCATCGTCAGAGGTCATCCGTGATATTCTAAATTGCCCCTTGACGATACCCCTTTTTTGGTACATGGGGTGTAGACTTTTGAAATGGATATAACTGTTAGAGAAAGTAGGCTTTCTGTATACAGTAGATTGAAATCTTCCTTCCCTGTCTACACTGAGCAGGACATCCAAGTATTCTACCCTGTTCTCATGGACTTGATGTGTAAATGTAAGAAAATCTGTAGTGGAGGCCAAATACTCCATAAATTCCTGAATAAGGTTGTCTGGTCCTGTCCAAAAAATACAGATATCGTCGAGAAACCTATAATAGGCAACCCAGTATTGTTTGTAAGGACTATTCAATACATATTTACTCTCCCAAATGGACAGAATAATATCGGCATATGTGGGGGCACAATTGGCCCCCATAGCTACCCCAGAAGTTTGCTTGTAATATTCACCTGTAAAGTAAATAAAATTGTGGTACAAAACAAGTTTCATAAGATTCATAATCAGAAAATTATCCCGATTATTAGCTTTGGGGCAAGATGTAAGTGCTTCATCTAACCATTGCAGACCTGTTTCATGTGGGATTACCGAGAATAGGTCCACGACGTCTATGGTCAGGAATTTTAAGTTAGGTACCATTAAATCCGGGGTTACTTGTTTCAAAAATTCCCACGAATCTTTAAGTAAATGGTTAGCTTTAGGCCACAATTTCTTAAACTGGTAGTCCAGAAACTTGGAAATAGTAGAGATTTTTGAACCCTGAGCAGCCACTATAGGTCTTAAAGGTGGGTCGTGTAAATTTTTGTGGACCTTGGGTACTCCAAAAATGGATGGTACCCTCGGTTCTGCATTGTGTAAAAAGACATAGGTGCTTTGATCTATAGTGCCTATGTCCAGAAGATTTTTTATAGCAAGATCTATTTTTTTATAAGCTATATTAATAGACCTATAGTGGCTGCTCAGGGTTCAAAAATCTCTACTATTTCCAAGTTTCTGGACTACCAGTTTAAGAAATTGTGGCCTAAAGCTAACCATTTACTTAAAGATTCGTGGGAATTTTTGAAACAAGTAACCCCGGATTTAATGGTACCTAACTTAAAATTCCTGACCATAGACGTCGTGGACCTATTCTCGGTAATCCCACATGAAACAGGTCTGCAATGGTTAGATGAAGCACTTACATCTTGCCCCAAAGCTAATAATCGGGATAATTTTCTGATTATGAATCTTATGAAACTTGTTTTGTACCACAATTTTATTTACTTTACAGGTGAATATTACAAGCAAACTTGGTAGCTATGGGGCCAATTGTGCCCCCACATATGCCGATATTATTCTGTCCATTTGGGAGAGTAAATATGTATTGAATAGTCCTTACAAACAATACTGGGTTGCCTATTATAGGTTTCTCGACGATATCTGTATTTTTTGGACAGGACCAGACAACCTTATTCAGGAATTTATGGAGTATTTGGCCTCCACTACAGATTTTCTTACATTTACACATCAAGTCCATGAGAACAGGGTAGAATACTTGGATGTCCTGCTCAGTGTAGACAGGGAAGGAAGATTTCAATCTACTGTATACAGAAAGCCTACTTTCTCTAACAGTTATATCCATTTCAAAAGTCTACACCCCATGTACCAAAAAAGGGGTATCGTCAAGGGGCAATTCGTTAGAATATCACGGATGACCTCTGACGATGAACAATTTCAATTAGAATGTCAAAAATTGAGTATCATGTTTCGGGACAGGGGTTACCCGGAGGATTTTATTCATAACATTAGGGATCAGGTAATGGCTGGTAGAAGGGACAGATTTATCCCGGTGTTAGGGTTAGGGATCATTTCTCAAGGTCAGGACACCATAGACAACAATTTAGAATTTCAGCAAGCCTTTATTACACAATATAGTACTAACTCTAGTTACATCAAGGACATTATTTCCCAGGAATGGAATACATTTTTAGAAATTACTGACTTGCCTAATTTACATGGTAAAAGTATGAGAACAGTTTACAGCAAAGGGAAAAATATAAAGAGTATCTTGGAACATGGTCCTAACCAGAATAAATCCGCACGTACACGTAAGGGTACCTATAGATGTGGGACTTGTGCTCAATGTTCCCACATCTTACATGACGAACAAGTAACCCTTCCAGCCCTGAATAGAGTGATCAAAGCTAGGGCATATTATAATTGTAATAGCCAACGGGTTATATATCTGGCTACATGTACTCAATGTCCAGCATATTATGTGGGCAAAACTGAGCGAAGTCTCAAACGTAGGATATATGAACATATGTACGATGTACAAAAAGAGAACAACAATAATGCCTTGTACAAACATATATCCACATGCCCTACAGCCAGATATAAATTCTTTGTCCTGGAAAATATATACAGGGACCCTAGGGGAGGACCATGGCAGGCCAAGTTGGAACAAAGGGAAACTTTTTGGCAAATTTCCCTGGAATCAAATAAAAAACCAGGCTTAAATGATTATGTTTCTATCAAGCCTATTTTAAAATTAAAGGCAAGTCTAGTTTAATACACTATGTATATTTTATATATATATTTTATTTTTATGCATATACATATATATTTTTGTATATATATTTTTTAATATGATTATAAAATTTCTGTATAATATTTTGTATAATTATCCATCTACTCATCAACATACTAGTGCAGTGTTAATTCAAGCTTTTTGTGCTTAGTTGTATTATCCTTAATACTATGGTACAACATGTCCAGGGTTTGTAGCTTTAATTATTTAATTGTTCAATTAGAGGGTTGGCTACTCAATGTATTTAAGCAACGTGAATACCTTCTGTATGATGTCTGAAGAAGTTGTATTCAACAACGAAAACGTGTTTTACTGGGAGAATTGTCTGCGTTAATAAAGGAGTGTTTTTACATCTACGAGTGTTTCTGACTCAAGACAGTCTTGGTATACCTGGATATTCATTGGCTTTTTTCCCCCTGGAGCAGGTTTTGGTATCATTGTGTTTTTTAGTTACCTGCTTATTCTCCGTTTTTGTCGTTTCCTTACAAGCCTAGCCAAGTCCGACCCTTATTTACTAGGTTAATAACCCTAGGGTCCTTACAAGCCTAGCCAAGTCCTACCCTTATTTACCAGGTTAATAACCCTATGGTCCTTACAAGCCTAGCCAAGTCCTACCCTTATTTACTAGGTTAATAACCCTAGGGTCCTTACAAGCCTAGCCAAGTCCTACCCTTATTTACTAGGTTAATAACCCTAGGGTCCTTACAAGCCTAGCCAAGTCCTACCCTTATTTACTAGGTTAATAACCCTAGGGTCCTTACAAGCTTAGCCAAGTCCTACCCTTATTTACCAGGTTAATAACCCTATGGTCCTTACAAGCCTAGCCAAGTCCTACCCTTATTTACTAGGTTAATAACCCTAGGGTCCTTACAAGCCAAGCCAAGTCCTACCCTTATTTACTAGGTTAATAACCCTAGAGTCCTTACAAGCCTAGCCAAGTCCTACCCTTATTTACTAGGTTAATAACCCTAGCATCCTTACAAGCCTAGCCAAGTCCTACCCTTATTTACTAGGTTAATAACCCTAGCGTCCTTACAAGCCTAGCCAAGTCCTACCCTTATTTACTAGGTTAATATCCCTAGCGTCCTTACAAGCCTAGCCAAGTTCTACCCTTATTTACTAGGTTAATAACCCTAGGGTCCTTACAAGCCTAGCCAGGTCCTACCTTTATTTACTAAGTTAATAACCCTAGGATCCTTACAAGCCAAGCCAAGTCCTACCCTTATTTACTAGGTTAATAACCCTAGGGTCCTTACAAGCCTAGCCAAGTCCTACCCTTATTTACTAGGTTAATAACCCTAGGGTCCTTACAAGCCTAGCCAAGTCCTACCCTTATTTACTCGGTTAATAACCCTAGGGTCCATAAAAGCCTAGCCAAGTCCTACCCTTATTTACTAGGTTAATAACCCTAGGGTCCTTACAAGCCTAGCCAAGTCCTACCCTTATTTACTAGGTTAATAACCCTAGGGTCCTTACAAGCCTAGCCAAGTCCTACCCTTATTTACTAGGTTAATGGTTAATAACCCTTGGGTCCTTACAAGCCTAGCCAAGTCCTTCCCTTATTTACTAGGTTAATAACCCTAGGGTCCTTACAAGCCTAGCCAAGTCCTACCCTTATTTACTAGGTTAATAACCCTAGGGTCCTTACAAGCCTAGTCAAGTCCTACCCTTATTTACTAGGTTAATAACCCTAGGGTCCTTACAAGCCTAGCCAAGTCCTATCCTTATTTACTAGGTTAATAACCCTAGGGTCCTTACAAGCCTAGCCAAGTCCTACCCTTATTTACTAGGTTAATAACCCTAGGGTCCTTACGAGCCTAGCTAAGTCCTACCCTTATTTACTAGGTTAATAACCCTAGGGTCCTTACAAGCCTAGCCAAATCCTACCCTTATTTACTAGGTTAATAACCCTAGCGTCCATGCAAGCCTTGCCAAGTCCTACCCTTATTTACTAGGTTAATAACCCTAGCGTCCTTACAAGCCTAGCCAAGTCCTACCCTTATTTACTAGGTTATTATCCCTAGGGTCCTTACAAGCCTAGTCAAGTGCTACCCTTATTTACTAGGTTAATAACCCTAGGGTCCTTACAAGCCTAGCCAAATCCTACCCTTATTTACTAGGTTAATAACCCTAGCGTCCATGCAAGCCTTGCCAAGTCCTACCCTTATTTACTAGGTTAATAACCCTAGCGTCCTTACAAGCCTAGCCAAGTCCTACCCTTATTTACTAGGTTATTATCCCTAGGGTCCTTACAAGCCTAGTCAAGTGCTACCCTTATTTACTAGGTTAATAACCCTAGGGTCCTTACAAGCCTAGCCAAGTCCTACCCTTATTTCCATGATCACTACCAATCACCCCTGTCCAGGAGGGACACAGGTGGAACCCAAGGGTGAATTTACGGTTACCCATCCAATCATCCAGATTGTGTATGAAGAGGGCCAATGAGGTGGTCTGTTTGACCTGAAGTGGGAGTCCATTACAAAGGTGAGGTAACCTCTGGGAGAGAAATCTGTCCCTCCAGCAGGTTCTATTAATGTCACATAGTAAGTTAAGGTCTTTAGAGTGAGTAACAAGTGTATCATTTGACTTGTGGATATGCAGCATTTCCAATAAAGCAGGTTCAAAGATTGCCTTATATGTAAGGCATGGATTGCCTCTGAGTAGTATACATGAAACAGAATAAAGTGACAGTGATTTCAGACAATCCACATAGTACAGATGCTGAAGACCTTGAATTTTCCTTGTGTGGAGCCTTTGTGCTCTCTCCAATTGCTGCAGGTGCTTGGAAAGGTACATACCAAAAAGGACGTTGTACTCAGTTATTGGCCTGATGAGGGAAGAGTACAAATAGATTATAACTTCTTTTTTTCTGGATGCAATGCCCTTACTTATGAGATGAGCAATATGGAATGCCCTTCTTATCACTGTGGAGACATGATGATCAAAGGTAAGGTTGCTGTCAACCTGTATGCCCAGGTCTTTCACCACTGAGTGCATACTTAGGGTGTTGTTATTGATGTGGTAGTTAGCAGGAACATTGCACCTACCAAAAGGGATGATAATACATTTTTTTGTACTGAGTTTAAGGCTATGACTTTGGCACCAACCATTTGTTTGTGTAAGATCCTCTTGCAGGATGCTGACATTGTTTGGAGATTCTATGACTACTTTCAGTTTGCATTCATCAGCAAACTTAGTCAGCCGCAGACCAGTAGTTTTAGTTTGTACTTCAGAGAAATATATTCCAAACAACAGAGGCCCCAAAACTGATCCCTGTGGAAAACCACTGGTTACAGGTCTGCTGTTGGAGGTGGATTCCCCTATTTTGACTTTATGTATTCTATCAGTGAGCCAGTTAGTGACCCATCTAATGATATAAGAGTTGATGCCTAGCTAGGCAAGTTTGGCAATGATGCCTGAGTGGGGGATAGTGTCAAAAACCTTGGCTAAGTCTAGATAGGCTTTGTGCACAGATTTCCATTTGTCCAGGTCTTTGGTGACTGTCTCGAAGAAGTCCACCAGGTTTAACAGGCATGATCTCCCTTTGACAAATCCAAACTGAGTAGGGTCAAGTGTTTGGAGATTACCTATATCTTTGTTAATAAGGTTCATGATGATTCGCTCCATGGCCTTGCAGATAATACTAGTCAGGCTAATAGGTCTATAGTTCCTGGGGTCAGTGGAAGGGGATAACAATGGCCATTTTCCATTCAGCTGAGACGAAGCCGATGCTTAGAAAATGATTGAAAAGAGTACTCAGTGGTGTTGCTAATTCTTGTTTGAGCCCATGTACAATGCAACCTAGGATGTTATCAGATCCCATAAATGCTGTGTTTTTGGCCTTAGAGAGGGTGTTTATGACCTGCTCTTTAGAGATACAAGGTAGAGGACTGGTGGTAGAGATGTAATGGGGTGCATGTGGTGCGGACAGGGGAGTGAAGTTTTCACATAACCTGTCAGCTAACAGGTTAGCAATGTCCACAGGCTCAGTATATGTGGTATCATTGACTACCAGTTCAGCACAAATCTGGGCCTTTCCTTTTAGGTTACAGATGTAACTATGAAGGCCTTATGGTTGCCCTTAATTGAGGAAGCTAATTTGGATTCATAGTTTGCTTTGGGGGACTTCACAAGAGGTCTTATTTGCTTGTTTAAGCTGAGGAGGAAATGTTTCCAGTTTAGGGCTCACTCTCTCTTACTCTTAGACAGCAATTTCTTCCTCTTATTGTAAAGCCTGCTAATGACAGTTGTCCATCAGGCAGGTTTCTTCTTCCTTGAGGAGCTGTTTTGCTCCTATCAGGTACAGCTGAATCAATGCAGTTATACAGGTGTTTATATAAAGCATTGGTGTAGAACTCTGCATAGTTGCCCATTCCATCTGAGGGGGAAGATGCAGTAAAGCTATTTATATATAATGTAAGAGGATATAATCTTGCTTTGGAGAAGTTTCTTAGTTTAGTTGGGGGTGTTAGGTGTGATAGTTACTTTGAATGAGACTGATTTTTGGTCAGATCTCACTAGGGTAGTTCTCACAATGGGATGCTACAGTGGTCCCCCATATTGGTAAACATCAGATCCAGGATGTTGGCACCCCTTGTGGGGGGGGGTGTGAATCAGCTGGTTCAGGGCATTGGAGTTAAAGTCAAGGAACCTTTGGGCAAGTGTTAGAGTGCGATTAATTTACCCAGTCAATGGATGGGTAGTTAAAATCACCCAAAACCATGGTGTTCAGATCTATCTTGATAGACTCAAGTAGATCCAAATAAGCAGACTGGGTGTCCTGATTCATGGAGGAGACCCTGTAGCTGGCAGTGACTTGAATAGGTGTCCTACCAACAGTTAATTGCACCTGAAGTATCTCCAGAGAATCATACTGTTTAACCAATCTGGAGGTGTATTTATCTTTAATGAATATTGATACACCACCTCATTTAGTTTTCATGCCTTCAGTTTGTGGTCTGAATGTGTGGAAGGATGTGTAGCCTGGTATGACTAGGGTGCTCTCCACAGCCTTGAATCAGGTCTGCATGACTCCACAAATGTCTATGTCTTCCAAGGTGAGGACTGCTTCCAGCGAGTGCAGTTTCATGTTAAGACTCCTAGCATTTAGCAGCATAGTGTTGATATTGTTTTTAGATGGACTTTTTACATCAGGAATTTTGTCTTTGAGACGCTACTTAAAAAGGCACTATGGAGATGCCAAGAGCCTTAGCCAGTAGCCAAAATCCCAGGAGTGACAGATGAAGACCATCTCTGGCAAGGCATCGAGGTCTGTCGATCATGTCACCCCAGGCTGACAGATACTGTATCTCCTTAGAATGACACCAGAACCTAAGCCAATGATTGAAGTCAATCATTTTCTATTTGTATTGAGGCATCATCCTAGGTGAAGGTAAAATGCTTCTTAAGACTAGGGACATACCTGGCGGAGACACATAGTCCAAGAGCTCAGTCATGTCTCTCTTTATATAGTCCAGAGAGGTACGTCTCAAGTCATTCACACCAACATGGTCTGTGATAGAGTCATAACAGTACCTGTTGTTGAGAGACTTGAGTGCATGTGTGATATGGCAGTTCCTGGCACCTGACAGACAGCTGACCATGACCTTCTCCAGCCTTGTGAGAGGGACACCTGTGTGTCTCACGATAGAATCACCTATGACTAATATGTTTGGTTTTGTGTTTTGCCTTAAGGACTTGACAGGTGAGACACTGGTACATGAGCTATTATGTGTATTGTGTTCTGCAGAGGAAGTATTTTGTCTAGAGTGCTTATGTTTGTGTTTGGAAGGTCACTGGTGTTAAGGTATGTTTCTCGTGAGGACCTCCGCATATGTAGGTTTGTGTGATGTGCGTTTGGGTGGAGTAGGAGGTGAGATGTACATGCTGACAACCTACTCATTATCATATGTACTGACTGGTGTGTGACAGAGCATGGATTCAAGGTTGTTAATATAGTTGCATTTCTCACATGTTGAGTTTGTGTGGACTAGGATTAGAGGGTTGTCAGTGAACATGAGGCAGTTGCTACACTGCCACAGGATGCCCATGTTGACAAAGCTGACTGGAGAAACTGTGGGAAATTGTCCATCCATAGTGTTAAGTAAATTTATATAGTCAGGAAAAGAGGTTACACTTAGGAATGGCTAGTGTGTGAGAGGTGTGTTGGTACCTCTGAGGCTAAGGTTAGTGTTCCACCTGACAGTAGAGCAGGGCCAAGAAAGACCTCTGGAGGACCACAAGCAAAGTGCTAAGGGAAAATTTAACAAGCAAAATGTTTGCGTCTATAACCAATAACAGTAGACACCACTACACAGCAGTCCACAATTGTGCTCTACAAGCAAACAGGCGCACATGCAGGGCTTAAATAAAACAAGAAATAACCCTTTTAACTCAAACTAGCCAATAAGGATGCTCTTTCTGAGCTCTAGTCCAGTCACTCTTGATTAGATGGGACCAAGGCAGCACTCTCTTCCCACAAGGGTGCAGAAAGGCCTTCTCCAACAAAGATGGCAGACCCAGAAACAGCAAAGCTGAAACTGGGCTAAGCTATAGCTGAGCTAGTACAGTATACAGTAAAATGTGACAAAAAACAGTTCAGACAATGTGGACAGACAGCAGAATTCGAATACAATTAAAAATGCTATGTAAGAGCAAAAATGGGCACTTAAAGTTAGTTGGCAGCAACAAATGCCTCAGATCTTTCAGTATCTCAATGAAGAGTTATTTTAGTTCTCAAGTGATACCAAACAGTTTAGATTCAGGAAGTTTGAATCCAGCCGATACTACAAAATGCACGAAGACCAGAAATCCAAAGTGCATAAGATTGCAATCACAAAAGGAAAAAAAGTTTAAATAAATCAGCAACACTGTCCTCAGTTTAATCAGGCTACTGACAAGCAGTAATAAATGTGACACAATAAATGCAGTTGAACACTTTTAAGTACAAGCAGCAATATAAATTAGGAAGAGGCACAAATATAGTAGGACCAGCTGAAAAAAGTGTTTTTTTTTCAGTAGAAAGGGAGGAAATCGAAGATAATTCAAGGTTAAGAAGCTAAAGGAGTGGGTCTTCACAAATGGTCTCATTGTATTCAGTAGAATGAGCTGATGAGATGGGACAGGGAGGAGTGTCCAATATCAAACTTATAGTAGAGGCGGGCAACTCAAAAGCCACCAGGCGTTAAGACCACAATAACAGTTGGGTGGGAAAAAGAAAAAGGAGACAGAGGTCAGAATAGAGATAAGGATTCAGATCACTAAGACTAAAATACAGTTGCACAGTTTAAAGCAGATGTACAGCAAATATTGTTTTAGTTAATCAGAAGTGCAGAAAGCAGTTGAAAATAAGCACTTATCTTTTGTAGTCTCACAGCAGTTTTTTGAAAGAACAGTAGCACAAGGGCAGCAGGCCTAACTCATTGCAGCTTTGAGCAAACAAGCGCAAACCGGTTCAAACACTGACTATTTAAAGAAGAGAAACAGGAACCAGGCAAAGTTCAAATTATACAATCAAAATGCCCTAAACAGAGCCCTGCAGCAGTAACTCTAGCAAGATCAGACCAAACTGTAATCTTCTCCCACAAGGGCACAGCTAGGCCTCTTCAGACAAAAGATTAACTGTTTTACAAGCTTCAAAGGTCACAAACTGTACTGGATCCAACAAATTAAAGTTGTAAGAAGAATTCAATGAGCAGAGAATCTAAACATTGCAGTAAAATACAGTTCCACAGTTTAAACCAAGATATACAGCAAATATTGTTTTAGTTAATCAGAAGTGCAGAAAACACTTGAAAATAAGCACTTATCTTTCGTAGTCTCACAACAGGTTTTTGGAAAACAGCAGAGCAAGGGCAAAAGGCCTAACTCACTGCACCTTTGAGCAAACAAGCACAAACCATTTCAAACACTGACTATTTTAAGAAGATGATCGATGATGAACAGCTGTCCTCTATGCTTGCTTAGTTTGTCCATGGCATACATGTGTTTTGAGACCCTTTTTTCCCACAGTGCTTCGCTTCCAAGGCATTATAGCCCAGAGTGTAACTCTTGGGAGTGATGCTTTTCTGGTAAGCATCTCTAGGAATGAGTCTTCCTACTGGTTATGGTGCCTTTTTCTGGCTCCTTCCACCCTGTTTGCTTATTGCTTAGAATTCAGCCCAAACATAGCATCCTAAAAGGAGGTCCTTATATTCAAATGTAAGAGATACATCCTTACAATATCAGGTGATGTATGGAAAAGGATCTTCCTTCATGGATCAGAAATACCAGGATGGTGATCCTTTTGTGAGGAGTTGGTCCCTTCTACCAGCTTTGTCATGTAGGAATGCCCTGTAAGTTGAACAGTTGCATATTAGTATATAACTTGTTAGCAAATGGAATACTAGATCATCATTTTTAGTTCTTAATTTTCATGAGGGTGATCACTAATGGCTAGACGGCAACTAGAGGGTACAGATGATGAGCATGTTATGTAAGTCAGTGCATGACAGTATGAGCTTGTTGTGTATATCAGTGTCTGACACCATGGCATGCATTATCAGAAGTATGTCTCTGTCCCAGACTGTGGCAACTTTTGTAATAAAAGATGACAAATGCTGATTGACACAGAAGATAAACTGAGACATAAGCACAACCAAGAATGGCATGCTTTGTAAATCATCTTATAAGGTAAAATGTATCTATTATTTATATCGGTAGTGAAAAAGCACATCGCAGTAAAGTATAAAGCAATATTCACAGAAAAAATTGGGAAAAAATACACAGTGAGCAGTAGGCCAGAAATACAATACATTTGCAGAAACTCACAAACCGAGTGAACTCAAAAGCGTGTAAATTAAGACCAGTAGTTACATTGCTGGATATAAATCCTGTTGAAAACCAATGTGAAGTATGGAAGCACAGTAAAGATGGACTAGTGCTGTCAAGACAAGTAAAAAACAAATGGCAAGAGACTGTATGAGAGAGAGAGAGAAGAGAAATAAGACTAAAGGAGGGCTGGGGGGGGCAGAGCTGTTAGAAGACACACTAGGAGCATGGAGTTAAGGGAAAATGGAGAGGAAGAAGGTTCATTTGTTACACAAAGTGCTGCTGATAGCCCATGGCAGGTAGATAGGGATATGTAATTTATGGTAATTTCTTCCCTGAGTCAAGACATGATAAGTGAAAGAAGAACAGAGAGATGTGAACCTTTCTTTCACCCTTGGATGTACTGCATCTGTAAAAGATTCTTGCTATATCTGAGTTAGCATGTGGAGCAAATAACATTAGTTTCATTTTTTTGGGTATATTAATGATTGTTCTAGCCAAGCTTCTATGGAGAAAAATGACTTGAGTTAGAGCTTATAGTTCACAGATGTTGTTGGCAGAACAAATAATGGTTGAATTGCCAGCATATTGGATGAAAGTAGATTAACCTAAGGCAGTGGGTAGATAATTAATGGATATATACTGACCAGTGGAAGGCTTAGAATGAAACCATGGGAGATAACTACAGTTATTGGCTCGAAGGATGAGATGATATGTTTGCAATAGCACACTTTGACATTTATTATTAAGGTAGTTCTCAAACCATTTGTTAGCAGTAACCAAGAGTCCAAGGGTATGAGACTATATGATAGTTTGGTGTAGGAGATAGTGTCAGATGATGTAGAGAGGGGGAAAAAAGAGTACAGAAGTGACTAGTTTTCCTTCATTTCTGTTTTGTTGTATAGTATTGAAGAAAGCCAAATGTTCAGTGCCTGTGCTATATGATCTAAAGTCATGTTGAGGTGGTGAAAGCAATTTATATTTAAGTAGGTACCAACGTAGTTGAAAATAGACACATTTCTCCAGAATCTTAAAGAGAGGTGAGGGTACAGAAATTGGCTCATAATTTGATATTTCAAAAGAGTTAATACCATTGAGTAGTGATATTATGTAGAACTGTTTAATATGTTAGGAACATAGGATTCCTGGATGAACCTGTTGATGAGGATGGGACATGGGTAAACAAATGCCTTGGCTGCTAATCTAAGATACTCTGCAGGAAGAATTTTATATGCTAGGCTTGTAGATCTTAGGTTTCTAATGAATGTTTTGAAAGCTGCTTTTGAGGCAGGAGTAAGTGTGAAGGAGCTACCCAGGTTGGGGTTTTGGGTAGGTATGAGGAGAATTTGCTTTAAAAGGGTGCTTAGTGATTGGGCTGCACTGCAGTTATCAAATGGACTTACAATGCTAAAGTCAGTTTCAGAAGACAGTGGGTTTAATTGGGTTGCCTACGTATTTAAGGAGCTTGTTATCAGATGCCCACATTTTGGAGAGATTTACACTGTGCTTGATGAAGTTTCATTTAACAGGTTGTCTTACTTGTTTTATGTATTTTTGGTTTTACTTCAAAGTAAATGATAAGACTGGTAGTTAGACTGAATTTTATTGGAACCCTAGGTCTGCAAGGCTTTTTCTCATATTTTCATCAGATGTTTAGTGTTAAAGCTTAGCAAGGAGGTAGGATTAACTTAAACTTTTTTTTCTTTTTTATAGAGGCTTGTTAGTTTAAGATACTTAAAATGTTTCACTGAATGTAGTGGTGGCTTCAGCTAGCCAGAGATTTTTTTAATATGTGCATACAGCAAATGTTTTAGATTGGATATGAAAGTGTCAATGGGAAAATTAGATAGATTTCTAACTAAGCTGTAATTGAGAGGTTTTGGAAACTTTTTTGTGATCTCTGAGGACATATTGTTTCTTAAGGTATCAGATAATGAACCTGCTTGTTTAGTTTTTGTCAGGAGTGGCAGTTAGTATCCAGTCAAGGGTAGTTTCCTTTCTAATGGCCTTGTATCTTGTGCAAGAATTGATAAGTTGTTGAAATCCAAACAGATTGTAGGAGGATGACTTAGGGTCCCAGTCAGGGGATGACCAGTTTACATTTATATCACCTTATTATTGTTTGGACAAATATAGAGGGACATGATGCATAGGGAGTTATGATTACTGATAAGAAACACAGTAACTACAAAGTAGAATACTAGGCTGTCAAACCAAGGGATATTTTTAAGCCTATCCATGCTTCGTAATATTTGATTAGTACTAATTCCAAAGGAGTTTGTCGGGGGTGTGTGTATGTTTGTGTATATATATATATATATATATATATATATATATATATATATATATATATATATATATATATATATATATATATATATATATATACACATACATACACACAGATATATATATATATATATATATATATATATATATATATAGAGAGAGAGAGAGAGAGAGAGATCCATACTTGGGCCTGGGTGGCTGAGCATTTACAAGCTTCCTCTCTCTAACAGAGAAATAGGTGCCAGAACAAAGGTATATTTACAGTTCCTCATCCACTGATTCTTATCGCAACACTACCTGCCCTTTTGGTCTGTCTGTCTGTTCAGTGGATATTGTGTATGGGTTGTAATTACAAGTATAGCAAGTCTAAAACTGGTGTGAATACCCCGACAGCATTTAAGAATTATGGGCAATGGATGTTAGCAACAGCTGCGTAAGTAACTTCTTTTAGTTTTATAGTTTGCAAAAAGGATAGTTAAGAGGAGTCAGTTCTGTGACAGAGTGTTTAGGTATGGTATGTAAGTAACATTAAAGAGGTTTGACCAGATGGTGATTGAAGCATTGGTATGTGTAAGTCATGTGATCTGTTGAGTGGGAAAGGTGTGGGGATGCGGATCAAGGGGAGCTGGTAAGATACAGCATGGCTAACAGATAGGCATAGTGATATAATTGCATTATTCTGTCAGCAACTGAATACAGGAAACTATTAGCTTAATGCAGTTATTACCCTGTATAACACCCATTTATTGCAGTTTCAGGTATATATGTAGTTTATACAGGATGAATGCAATCAGCAAATTCAATGGGTACAGTAAACACCTTATTATAGAATACTTTAGCAGCATATATTTAGATAAAAGTAACACACAATTAATTTCAGTAATTAAATTCACCATATACTTCACATAAGAGTGAAACAAGCATAGCTAACCATGCAGGAGATGGCAGGAGTACAGATAACAGGAAACAGAAATGGAAAACTGAGGGTGAGAGAATAGCACAGGGGTCACCAATTACCATGAAAGTATAGCTTTTCCCAGTGGGAGACAATCTTCATACGTACGTGTATGAGCAAGAATGGTCCAGGTGATAACAGTTGTACAAAAGTGCAATGAAACAGCTCTATCCTTTGAACGTAAGTCATAAGTTTGTTAGATTTTAGTATTACTCATGGGAGGAGGACAAGGACATCCTGATCAGCCTTTAAGATTTGTCAACAGTACAGTTTCTAGAAGAAATTGAGATGGAAATACAACGATAACCAAGTATTTGTCAAATTGCACAGTCTGCAAGTTATGCATTGCAAGCTATAGCTCAGTAGATAAGTATACAGGTACAGAGTAGCTTACATAGGGAGTAGTGTAATGCTTGTTGTTACACCAAATTAATTCATGTCGCTCCACCAACAGCACTTTGATTGAGTGCTATCTGATTGATGGGAAAAGAATGACAGGAGTTTCACCGAGTCGAGGTTTCTTTTTTCTCCACTTTTGTGCAACCTCAGACTAGGTGTATTTAAGTTTGGAGGAGTGGGGAGTGCAGGGAGGCATTGTCCCTCTGGAAAAATACTTACCACTGAGGTTTGGTGAATCTCACTTCTCCCTTTATGCGATGAGCATTAAGTTGCTCCCTACATAAGCTACTCTTTACCCCATATACTTACCTACTGGGCTATAGCTTGCAATGTGTTAACTCACAAATTGTGCAGTTTGACATACACTTGGTAATCTTGAAAAATAGCCACTTGCCCAGTGGGAACTCCTGGATAACATACACATTAAATAATTAAATAACCTCTCTTCCTCATATCTTAGGGCCTAGCTGACCACTCTCTGTTGAACTTGCAACATGGCCAAATCAGGCTCTGTCTCATGACAATGTGTGTGTCGTGAGACATGACCTGAGTTCATTTAGCACATTCAGATATGAAGACAGAGAGAGTACAATAAATGCGTCTCTCAACATTCTTGACACAGAAATGCAGTTTCATTGCACAGCATGACACAGTTACAGCTGTGGAGTGTTCAATAAATGTATGCAAAATCAACCAAAAATGTTAAAGGAAAATACGATTCTTCCAAAGAATGACTGTTAGCCTGTGAACTGTATTAATGTGTGTGCATTATTTGTATATGCTATACAGATGTGAAATCTAGAGTAATTTAATGTGCAGTGCAGAGGTTTAGCAGGAAAGTTTCCTACATATTGCGTGTGTGTGTGTCTGTGTGTGTGTGTGTGTGTGTGTGTGTGTGTGTGTGTGTGTGTGTGTGTGTGTGTGTGTGTGTGTGTGTGTGTGTCAACATGGACATATGTCACACAGGTACCAGAGAGAGAAGATGTATGCCTGTGGGGCAGATTCCAAAAGAGTTGCTCTCAATGTATGTTTGTCCTGATTCCAAAAGACTACTTAGTGTAATAGACTTATGTCAGTGTAAAGACTATCTGCATACAGGCTTACACTGGTAGCAAGATTTCAAAGCACCTCCTCTTAGCTTGCTCTGAGTGAGCGTGAATGTTCATTTATACTGACAACAAGTCTTTCGGAATCAGACGCTGGGTGTATCTGCCTAAAAAGCCTACATGACTGTGTTAATTACACACCAAGAGTTCTGCCAAATAGCTGTTTAGAGAGACACTCATAGACATCAGTGTTACATGTCTAAACTTCTGACCTCTACACTATTTCTTCTTGTAATGCAAATATTTATTTATTTAATCTGTGGTAAACAGACAGTACCTTTATTTAGAGCACCTATTTTGGGAAGCTTTAATGAAATGCTTTAGCGTCACCTGAGTAGCATCCTGCCCTTACCAAGAATGATACCACGGTATAAAGAAAAAAAATATCAATTTCAACAATTCACTAAGTTTCTGGTGTCATTCAAAGGGGATCCAGTGTCTGTCCACCTGGGATGACATGCTCGACAAGCCACGCTGCTTGCTAGACACTGCTTGCACCTGTCACCCTTAGGCTTTCAAATACTGGCCAAGGCTCTTGCCACCACCATAGTGCCTTTTTTAGGCAAGGCTCAAAAGACAAACCCACCACCGTAAATAGCACAAGTAACAAAAAAGGGTAATGCTACTCAATGCCAGAAGTCTAAACCTCAAAATGCACGCACTCAAGGCACTCCTCAGTATGGAGAAAATCGATATATGTGCAGTAACAGAAACCTGGTTTAAGGCTCGAGAGAGCACCCCAGCACTACCAGGCTACAACTCATACCATACATTTTGGCCACAGAACCTAGACCGAAATACAAAAGATGGGGGAATATCCATATTCATCAAGAATACCCACACACCTCCAGGTTAGTCGCACAGCATGATGCTTCAGAGATCACCCACGTGCAACTAACAACAGGTAAAACTGCAACTCAAATTTTAGCTTGCTACAGATGACTGACCATGTCCCAGGACCCCCATTCCACATTTCTGGAAACACTGGGAAACATAAAGGTCCTTCTTCCCTTAATGAATAGGGACTTCTTCAGAACACAAGAAAAAGTATACACATATAATCACAAAACCCAGTCTTTTATAATCAACCCTTAATTGAAACTACCAACTAAATAATTCAAAAAAAGTAAAAAGACATACATAATAAAAAATCCATGAACGCATTAATCATGTGTTAAACATTTATAAAACACTAAAATTTAGTGAAAGTATTTTTAACCCACTAGTTAGTTAATGAATTTTTATTTTTTTTATATATGCCCTTCAAACAATGTAGGAAAAAGGTAGGAAAATGACCAAAAATTATTTACAAAAGGAATAGGTCCTTTAAAGATATATTTGAAGGGCATAAAGAAAATAGTATTTTTTGTTCAAATAGAATTAAAGGCAATTTTAAATGTCAACATTCCAATTTTTGCCCATATATTTTGGAGACAGGAGTCAAATTTGTGTTAAATGGAATAACTATCCACATTCAGGGACATTTTAATTGTGGTACTACCAACGTTGTGTATTTGGCCAAGTGTTTGATGTGTCCCATTTTTTATGTGGGAAAAACTAGTAGATCATTCAAAAATAGGATAGGAGAACACCTATCTGACATTAAGCATGTTAGATTAACTAATGCTTTGGCAAGACACATACACCAAATGGGTAACCACAATTTTCAGTTTTTGATTATACAACATTTAGTTAAGGACCCACAGGGGAGAGTATTAGACGCCCATTTGGATATGAGTGAATTAAGATGGCACATTAGCTTAGATGCTGCTGATAGCTCTGGTTTAAATGAGGTTATTAGCATTTCTGGTGTCTTAAAAATGAAGCATATTTTAGGTTGAGAACAGAGACCATCACTAGTTACACTTAGCAACTTTTCTATTTTTTATGGTAATCATTGGGTAGATTTTGGTACTTTTAAATATGAATAATTTTTACAATAGGTATGAATTATATATATAAGGATTATTTATTATTAATTTTTTTAATTAAATGTTGGTTTTTATACCAACAAATCCACGTCATATATTGATCAAATTGCTATCTACACAATATACATATATATATATATATATATATATATATATATATATATATATATATATATATATATATATAAAATTAAAAATTCATTAACTAGTGGGTTAAAAAACCTTTCGCTACATTTTAGTGTTTTATAAATGTTTAACACATGATTAGTGCGTTCATGGATTTTTGATTATGTATGTCTTTTTGCATTTTTTTAATTATTTAGTTGGTAGTTTCAATTAAGGGTTGATTATAAAAGGTTGGGTTTTGTGATAATGTGTGTATACTTTATCTTGTGTTCTGAAGAAGTCCCTATTCATTAAGGGAAGAAAGCGCTTAACTTTGTGTACCATTTGGAAATAAATTGTGCTTTTTACTGTTCCTGCTGTTGCCTTCCATCCTTGTAATTTTTTCTGGAGTTTTGGACACTATTTATGGAATTGTTTCTATGGACATGGAGGTGGCAGGAGCTATGAACGGTGACATTTTCGAACTCTTGCAGCAAATACAACAGCAATTGGCAGCACATACTGTGCAAATTCAGACTTTAACCAAAAAAATGGAAACAACGATGTTTTTGGTAGTTTTGGCTACCCTTTAACCCAGCCAACACCAGTTTCTAATGGCCCTCGTGAGGCAGATAGACAGCAAGGCAATTCATCTGGTGAAAGGTCCGTTAGCACTGAAGAGTCGAACAGCATTCAGAAAGGGCTTTCCAAATGGAAGGACAACACCTTTACCTTCAATGGGAAAAAAGGTCAGGGAATGAAGCTCCAGTGGAAAACTCTTCTATAAAAGAAAAAAATAAGGTATTTGAGAAAAAACTGTTATCATATAAAAAGATACAATTAGAGATATCTTATTTACAAAAAAATATAGAAATGGAAATGGTACCCAAACGGGGCTGAGGGGAATGCGGAATTATTAAAAGAAATGCATGTGTTATTCAATAACACCGGATTACAAATGATGAGATTAATGGTCAAATATAACATTCAAATGGCAGAAATAGCAATGAAGGACTTGGATGATTTGAACCAACTTATTATCAATGATGACCAATTCATTGATAATAAGATTTTTTCAATAATGCCTTTTCTAACATGACTGTAGCTTGTGATACTATTTTCACACGAAAAAACAACAAAATTAAAAGGGATGTGAATGAATACAAAAGTAAGAGGGTGTATCCCCTTTTGATGGGTAACATCAGTATTCATGACAAGAAGGCCAATCAGCATTTAGATGGTGAGGAACGAGTGACGCTCAATGGGGGCAGAGTCAATGACAACAGGCATCACTCTCAGTCCTTTTCAAATGAAGAAAACATTAGGTGGTCTGAAAGATTGAGAGGAAAAGAGCAACAGTCACGTTTTTTGTCAAGAAACCAGTGGAATTATGTTGAACAGGGAGCACGACTGAAAACCACCAATAACAGCAGGAGGGGCAGAAGCCAACAGCGGATGAACTAATGGACTTGGCGTTAGAATTAATGGATTCCGTAAGTACTGTTTCTGGCCATGACACAGAGTTCCATTCATTTTTAGTCCAGTCTCCATTGAGTGGAACAGTAACCCTTGGCGAAAATATGACTGATTTAGGTGAAATCAATTTGGTTTCTTCTGGGACATCAACTGACTTTAATGGTGATATTTTCCAAGGTTTGGACTGTTATAATTGTGATAAAAATGGAGACGTAGAGAATGGTAATGTTATTCTAAACAGTGCTATTGACATGGAAGGGGAAAACTTGACGAAGGGTTCAAAATTATGGAACTAGTAGTAGTTTTGAATACATTCAACTATTTTAAAATATATAATTACTCCGCCAAATATATTGGTATTGAGCATGCAAACGTTTTAGCAAAAGGTTTAACATTTGTTCCCTATAGAAGGGCAAAAGAGGATAGTACTTTAATTGACTTAAAAAGTTACACCAGGAAACTTAATTTCAAGATGTGTTTAATTCCCAAGAGGGTGGTATAGAAAGGAATGGGTGTCTTAGAAGATCTAGTATGTTCAGTCCACCATTAAATAACATCATTAGATTATTTGAAAGTAAATGCGAAAAAGAAATAAGAAAAGTATTACAAAAAAGATCGGGGCAGTGTTTAATAAATATATCCTCCAGTGAGGAGGGTGTGCTAAATGATTTAGTACATGATGGTAGAATTCATTTAATGAAATCAGATAAAGGCAATGGGACGGTGATTATGGATAAATCTGACTATTTGAATGCAATAAATGGTTTATTATTAGATGCCACTTATGCTGAAAGCTCCCTGAATGGTAATACATGTTATGTATAAAAAAATTGACTTACTAATGGATGACATGTTGTATCAGGGCCAAATCAATGAGGATAAACATGCATACATGATTAACAAATTTCCAATGGTGCGTAATATATTTGGAATTCCTAAAATCCAAAAGGGACTCAGGAATCCACAGTTTAGGCCCATAGTTGATGGCAAACGTTCTAAAACCTGCTTCATTAGTAAATTTTTGGACCAGAAATTATAGGCTAGATTAAAAACATTTTCTTACATATGTAGGGATTCTTGGGAGTTCTTAGATAAAGTGGGCAAAATCAAAATTGATGAGAATAGCATTATGGTCACTATTGGCGTGGTGAGCCTTTTCATGGTGATACCACACCAAGAAGGATTAATTTGGCTAGAAAGCCATTTATTGAATACAGGGTTATATGACCAGGACATTATTAATGTATGTGTCACCCTTATGGAAGTGGTGCTTTTGAATAACTTATTTATGTTTCGAGGACCAGTATTTTAGACAGAAGACGGGGGTAGCAATGGGTGCAGCATGTGCCCCCGTCTTTGCTAATTATATCATGTCATATTGGGAGCAACATTTTGTTTTCAACAGTGTATTTAAACCCAATATAGCCTTCTATACTAGGTATTTGGATGATTTGTTCATGTTATGGAAAGGTACAGAGTTGGAGCTCCAACAATTTTATGATTACATAAATGAGACATCTAGTTTTTTGAAATTCACTCATCAACATATAGGCAAAGCATTGTATACTTGGATGTTGAGTTAACCATTATAGAAAAGGGTGGCATAGCATCAAGAATTAATCGAAAACAGACTTTTTCTATTTCATACTTAGAGTTCACAAGTGCACATCCATTAAGCAAGAAAAAATCCATAGTAAAAGGACAATTGGCTAGAGTGGCCCGGATGATTAGTTGGGAATGTGATTTTAAATGAAGAAGTAAAGAATATTTTAAACATGTTTAAAATAAGGGGACATCCAGAAGTTTTTTTAAGACAAATTGCTGAGGAAATATTGGTAAAACGAGAAAGGGGCCACTATAAACCTATTTTGATTTATGGCATGGATGGTAACAGTGCTGTCCTTTTGGTAGTTTAGGTTTCGTTATTTGTTTCAACCAAGATGCACAAAAGATTGTAGACATCATTTACAATAACTGGGATATTTTGCAATTTGACCTTAATATTGCCCAAAAAGTAGGAAAAGGACCAAAAATTATTTACAAAAGGGATAGGTCCTTTAAAAATATGTTTGAAGGGCATAAAGAAAATAGTAATTTTTGTTCAAATAGAATTAAAGGCAATTTTAAATGTCAACATTGCAATTTTTGCCCCTATATTTTGGAGACGGGACAAATTTGTGTTAAATGGAATAACTATCCACATTCAGGGACATTTTATTTGTGGTACTACCAACATTGTGTATTTGGCCAAGTGTTTGATGTGTCCTGCCTTTTATGTGGGAAAAACTAGTAGATCATTCAAAAATAGGATAGAACACCTATCCAACATTAAGCATGTTAGATTAAATAATGCTTTGGCAAGACACATACACGAAATGGGTAACCACAATTTTCAGTTTTTGATTAAACAACATTTAGTTAAGAACCCACAGGGGAAAATATTAGGCACCCATTTGGATATGAGTGAATTAAGATGGTAACTTAGATTAGATGCTGCTAATAGCCCTGGTTTAAATGAGGCTATTAGCATTTCTAGTGTCTAAAAAATGAAAGATATTTTAGGTTGAGAACAGAGACCATCACTAGTTGCTCTTAGCAACTTTTCTATTTTTTATAGTAATTAGTGGGTACAGTTTGGTACTTTTAAATATAAGTAATGTTTTACGATAGGTGTGAATTATATATAAGAATTATTTATTATTCATTTTTTTAATTAAATGTTGGTTTTTATACCAACAAATCCACGTCATATATTGATCAAATTGCTATCTACGCAATATACGCATATATATATATATATATATATATATATATATATATATATATATATAATTAAAATTCATTAACTAACTAGTGGGTTAAACAACCTTTCGCTACATTTTAGTGTTTTATAAATGTTTAACACATGATTAGTGCATTCATGGGTTTTTGATTATGTATGTCTTTTTAAATTGTTTGAATTATTTAGTTGGTAGTTTCAATTAAGGGTTGATTATAAAAGGCTGGGTTTTGTGATTATGTCTGTATACCTTTTCTTGTGTTCTGAAGAAGTCCCTATTCAGTAAGGGAAGAAAGTGCTTAACTTTGTGTACCATTTGGAAATAAATTGTGCTTTTTACTGTTCCTGCTGTTGCCTTCCATCCTTGTCATTTTTTCTGGAGTTTTGGACACTATTTGTGGAGACACAAAGGTCCTACCAAACACCCTGATATTGGGTGATTTCAATTACCCAAACATTAACTGAGAGAACTACTCAAGTACTAACTCCCTTGTCCAACATTTCCTAGAGTTTATAAACTCAAATGCCCTGGATCAATTGGTCAACACCCCCACCAGAGGTGACAACATATTGGACCTGGTCATCATCAACATGGTCAACCCCTCATTGGTTAGATCTGACCATAAACTAATCACGCTGGATATCCACATTTTCCCCCACCCCGATCAAAGAAACCATTGTGAAAAACTTTTCAAAAGCAAACTTCACGTTACTTAAGACCGAGGTGGAAAGTTTCAAATCCCCCATGTTAAAGGATAACACTGTCCAAGCTGCAAAATCCTTTGCTAATGAACTCTATGGGCACCTACAGGAATGCATGGATCGTGCTATCCCAAGCAAAATCAAGACTCACTCCTCCAAGAAAAGGAAACCAGTCTGGTGCACCCCTGCCATAAACAAGCTATACAATAGTAGGAGGAAACTAGTACAGAAAAGAGTAAAATCCCAGAGGGGAAGACATCCCTGATCAGTATCAGCAAGAAACTACGATCCCTCATAAAATCATCCAAGGCTAGCTTCAAAAGAAAAATTGCCAAGGACTCTAAAGATAACCACAAGGTATTCTTTAGCTATGTCAAGAATCTAAGTGGCCATTCCCAGATCTGCTCAGAGTTAGTGCAGAATGGCACAAAATACACTGAACTGACCGATATCGCCAACATCCTGGCAGACAGGTTCAGTGCAAACCTCACCCCCCTCTCACCCTGAAAAGGGCCCATAACCATACCAGAAGAATGTAGTGCCCCTGAAATCACAGGCACTCAGGTTAAAACAGCCCTCTCCAAAGCCAAAAACACAGCATTAATGGGACCGGACTGTGTCGCAGGCTGTGTCCTACATGAGTTCAAAGATGAACTAACCCCTTACCTAAACACACTGTTCAAACTCAGCCTCTCCACAGGCTACATGCCCATAGATTGGTGCACAGCAACAGTTATTCCGATCCACAAAGGTGGAGCCACAAGAGACCCAGGGAACTATTGTCCTATAAGCCTGACTAGCTTGGTCTGCAAGGCTATGGAACGCATCATCATGGATCTCATTAACAGAGACAGTGGGAACCTACAAACACTGGAACCTACGCAGTTCGGCTTTGTTAAGGGCAGATCATGCCTCTTAAACCTGGTGGACTTATTTGAGACAGTTACCAAGCCTATAGACGAGGGAAAGGTGGTCCACACAGCCTACCTAGACCTCGCTAAGGCCTTCAACACCATTCCCCATTCTAGTATTATAGACAAGCTCACCAGCCTGCACATAAACCCCTACGTCACGAGGTAGGTTGCCAACTGGCTCACAGACAGAACCCACATGGTAAGTGTTGAGGGAGCTAGGTCTGACTCTAAACCGGTTACAAGTGGTGTTCCCCAGGGTTCAGTCCTAGGACCCCTCCTGTTCGGCATATACTTCTTAGAGGTACAGGCAAGCACAGGAGGACTATGGCTGACCAAGTTTGTAGACGACTGCAAACTAGGGGCTATAATTGACTCTCTGGTTGACACAGACATCCTCCAAAAGGGTCTCACTGAGACAGATACATGGTATCAAAACCATGGCCTCAAGCTAAATTCCAAAATGTGCATAGTCATCCCCTTTGGAAAAAACAAAGTACCCACAAATTACCACATAGGTGGTAACCCCCTAAATACAGAAGACGAAATAAGGGATCTGGGGACTCAAGTATATAGTAATCTCTCCTTTGATAATCATATTGCCAAAGTGGTTAGAAAATCCTTCTATGTGGCCCACCTAATCACAAAGGGGTTTGCATCCAGCTCAAAAGAGGTCATTGTGCCTCTCTACGCATCACTCATCAGACCCATCATAGAATACAACGCCCCATTTGGGATGTACCTTACAAGACACCTGCAACAGCTGGAAAGACCACAGAAGTACCTCACCAAGAGGATCACTGGCCTCAAACAGATGCCCTATGCAGCTCGACTGAAGAAACTCCACCTGTACTCGTTTGCATACTGCCTACTCAGAGGTGATCTCTGCCTGACATACAAGGCCATGTCCAACCCAGAATTGATGGACATGCTCCACCTAAAGAAAACCATATCCCCTCGAGCCACGCACTCTAGGGATCTAAACCTTACCACAACAATAATTAGGACATGCTGGTGGAATAGGTACCTGTCCCAGAGACTTCCCATGCTCTGGAACAAGATTCTAATCTTCATTAGGCAGAGCTGCTGATTAACACTGTTCAAGAGAAACCTTGACGAGTGGATGGGAAATAGGAAGTTTACCCTGGGGATCACTTCAGTGGCTCTGCTGGACAGAGGCACAGTGAACTAATCTAAGGGGACAGCGAAAGCCAACACATTTCAGCTAGGCTTATAAGTGCCTTTGGGCAGACAGCCTAGTACCTACCAATGAACCTGTATAATTTCGTATTGTTTTCTACTTCTACATCATATACTACAAGAAACCATCATAATGGGAGATGTAAATATTGATTGGCAAACACTGACATCTATCAGTTCATCAAACAGTATTCAGCTGTGTAAGTTCACTCAGCTTATTGATACCCCAATCAGGTACAATAAAACCACAACAAGGGAGTCTGTAGTAGACCAGAACTTTACGTCTCCGCTTAAAACGTTAACCTCGCAAGGTGCTTTACCTCACAGATTAAGTAACTCCTTCCTACCTTTGCAGTCATATACTGCAACCAACTTCATGACAGACATCATTACAGAAATTGCCAGAAACCTCCCTAACTCCCACAGTGAAACCTTCACTGATATGCTTTCATAACTGTAGCATACTTAAAAACCTTCTATTAGATGAAGTTGTCCACCAATTCAATGCCACCTTCTTAAATACTCTACACTGCTATGTCCTCATAAGAACCAAAAAAGTAAAGGCCATGGCAGTCCCATGGCTAAGTAAAAATACCAAGATAGTAATGAAAAGAAGGGATAAGGATTGGAAAACATGGGTATGCAGTAAAGCCCTAGATAATCTCCAGTCTCTAATAATACAGACATCTGATGAACTTAGCCAAAAATCTTACCAAAAAGACAAAAATAAGTACTACAGCACATCTTAATACATAAGTGAATTAGTGAACCAGTCAGACGTTCAGGGCATCTGTTTTTTAACTTGTTTCTTGACTTATCAAAGGCTGTTATTACCGTCTGACACTAAAAGAATATTTGTCAAACCTTGCTCTTTGGGTTTAACTCAGTCCATACTATACTGGTTCCTCAAATATCTATCCACTCTCTCCCTATTTAAATGTTGGCATCCGAAATGCCAAGTACCGACAAGCTAAAAAAAAAGAAAAAAAGACTGAAAACACAGGAAAAGAGCGATTGTCGAAAACCACTCTTCTCCTTAAAACCTGTTCTGCACCTCCCCCAAATGTATATCTACCAATTCCAAGATTGCCATACCTCAGGAAAAAGGCAGTATTCCAATGAATGGCATATCAGACTTAATGCATGCAAGTCCGATCATTCAACCATTCAGTCTCTGTAAGTCAAAACTCACTCTAGCAGGTCCCAGCATTTCAAATGGTTCCCCTATCCAACAGACAACAGGCCATAAAATGACAATAGAAATATTCATCCTTCCTACACATCTCCACGTGTCCTTCAGTGCTGTATATTAAAGCCTCCTTATTATTCAACCTGTTCATCAGTGATATGCATCTGTCCTCCAATTATGATGCAGTCATACACTATACTGATAACTCCACTCTGATCTGCTTCAGAAAAACCTTATGCTTTCGTCAAGAAGGATAGCTCACAACTTCTTAGCACAAAAAAAATCTGGGCAAAGCCACAAATAATGGGAGGGGAGGAGAGACAAAGCTCCAAAAATAGGGACACATTTTAAATATTGCTCTTATAAACTTATAAAGTTGCTAGAATAAAAGGTGTTGTGTTACCATGCATTTTCTGAAGGATATGAAGTCTGAAACTCAAATGCTTATTATTTAGTGAATTCAGTCCTCACCAATTTGCCACATCAATGTAGAAAACCTCAACTTTTATGAGGAACAGACCAAAAATATGACACAAAAGGCTAGAAAAATCTGGATAGTTGAGAGGTATGCCAAGAAGTAACTCAGCAGTCCTTATCTATGTATGTAAAATCTTCTCCTAAATCTAAAGAAAAGTAAATTAATCTTATTCTTCCCTAAATAATTGTGCTCCTAAAAGTATCTTTATTCAGTAACATCCAAAAACAGTTCCCAAACAGAGCTACTGCCTCACATCAAGTTACTTGGCTATATTATAGGACAACTAAAATCTGATAAACACAAACTTCATGCAGTCAAGAGATCTCATCAGAAATTTGGGTAAGTTTATAGAATCAAAACTTATTTCACAGACCTGACAAGGAAAAGTATTGCAATAGCCTGCTCCACGCCTCTTCGTCAGTCACCAACCTTAATTGTGAGAGTACCTGAAGCTGAAGCAGTGTTATAACAAAATCTCCAAATTCGTGACAAATCTACCACACAGAGCTCACTGCTGCATTGCATTAAAATGACTCCGTTTTCCAACTGCGTTACATAAAATGAAACAGCCTTCCCTACCAACTAAAACAAACTAAAAGCCCAGCATCCTTTAAATTAGAACAAAAAATAAATCTAACACAAACCTGTCTTTTCTTCTGCCTGTCATCAGGATAAACAAATTCACCCTTCCAGTCTCACACACCTCTCTAACTTGTCCAAAATAAACTCTAATTCTTTGCTATAAACATAGACACAAATGAACTCTTAACTCAAATTTTTTTATTCTTTCCTTTTCCTTTAAACAACCCCTTTGCTATAAAACAGTTAATGTCTTTGTCTTTCCTTCTCTAACCCTTCCACTGGAATGGTAATTACATGCTCAGTGTTTCATCCTATGTCATTAGGTTCATTAAAATGCCTTACCTTCTTCACCTTCCCTTCTATTCTGCCTACCTTTCTGTCTGCAGTACTAACCACTTTCACAATGCACATCGCTCCTGTCCTGGCTAACACAGGTGAAAACAGTCTCTTTGTAAATTCTCAATCTCCTTAATTCATTTGCTACATCCTCATAAGTCAATATTGTAACATTTCTTGTATTTGTACATCATGCAGTTATATAATGTAATCCCTTTTGTCTGTATTATCTAATTTAAGCACCACTTTTGCCTGTATTTTCCAAATGACAGTCATGCTATATTATTGTTGTACACTCTATATTTATATTGCAGGGCTTTCTCTGCTGAAAAGCGGAAGTGCTGAGCATTCAGACTTGCCCTGTAAAAAAATGCTAAATAAATAAATTAAAAAATAAATTAAAACGTAAGGAGATGAAGATTTGGTAGTTATGACTGGTTGCAGATTGAAGGCAGGTAAATTAAAGAAGTGTAGTATGCAACTAGCCTACTTTAATAAATAATACCTAACACAAAGAAGAAAGAAGCTTGTAAGGAAGTCATGCATTATAGGAACAATGAAAAAGCAATTTTATTGGTTGACTTTCAACTAACCACTTTATGAATTTGTTATGGAAAAGGCAAAGTTTAAATATGACTAGTACATGTTGCTGGGATTAAATTAAGTACAGGAAACTCTTTTCTCTGTATGGCACACATCTGGCTATACAGTGTACTGCACAATGCTGAAACTCATTTATTGTAACAGGCTCAATACGTAATCAAGGAATATGCTTTTTTCATTCAAAGCAACATGCCATGCTAAGTTTAAATCTCATACATAAAGGAAACCTCTTCATTAATATAAATAGGCAGATAGATAAGGATGGGCACAGTGGTGCAGTGGATAGAGTTGCTGCCTCACCGCAAGAGGTTCCCTGGTTTGATTCTCAACTGGGGTGCCTTCTGTGCAGAGTCTGCATGCCCTCCTTGTGTTTTTATGTTTTTTTTTCTGGGTGCTTTGATTTTCTCCCACATTCCAAAGACACACAGTAGGTGGACTGGACACCCTAAATTGGTCATAGGTGTGTGGTGTGGAAGAACATGTGGAGCAGAGTTAGCCACCCAGCAGTGTAAACCTTGGCTCTAGATTGTCACTGTTGAACTGACATCCTGACCCCCATGTGCAAAAAAAAAAAAAAAAAAGAAGTGGGGAAAAAGGTGTTGTGTATGGATATAGACAGATATGGAATCCTTCCATATAGCTGAATGTTCCTAATATTGAATGTCTTTAATGCTGATCGTTTTCTTGCTGTTGTGTGATCTCAGAGTTAGAATAGCAGGGAGACAAATGGGAGATGCATGGGGACTATCTATATCTATGTCTATATATCTGTATCTATATCTATATAAGTATATCATCAAACACTGAATATTTGAAATGCCAGACATCAAAAGAATAATCATTTTAGACTGAATCCTAAATGAATGAAAATGACAAAGGTTAAAGAGCATTCTTTGTGTACAGTATGCTGTATTACAACTCAGTGATATCCAGTAATGTTTATTATAACAAGCACTTAAGGCTGTAGAATGTAATTAAAAGTTACTACATAACTACAGTAGAGCAAATAAATTCAACACTGCTTTTCAGAAAGAATCCCACCACTGGTGGTAAGAGCTGTGACCAAAAAAGTCTGTTTCTATGACTGAGGAAAATGAGATTCAGAGACACATTAGCTGCAATGAGAAAAGATCTCATTATCGGATGATTTGCATGTCGCGAAATTTCATGGTGTTACTGCTAGTGCTAATCAGAACTTTCTTGTGGTAACCACCACTGATAACCCATGCATCCTGTTGGCATAAACACCTTCCTTAGTCGTTCTCACACCCACACACACACACAGACAAATGCAGACATTCAAACACATGCCCAAACGCATACAAACATATGCACACATTCAACATACATGCTCATGCACACACGTTCAAACACATGCACAAACACACGTACACACACATCTCTTACCTGTCAGTTGACAGAATGTCCCTGATGCTTCCTTTTATTTTTTCCATACCCTTGTAAATCTTGATTGATTACAGTCAGTCATTAATGTTAAGCATTAGAATTTAATTCTTCTTCTTATTGTTCCAAAACTGCATCATGATGCTAGAGCTGTCGCTCTATTAACTTGTTAAGTGCCTCAAAGGAATATGAAAAAATTCTCCTTGGTTTTCTCTAGTGCTTCTCTCTGCTTTGTCTGGAAGTCTTCAGCATGGCCATTTTGAGGTATTACACACTTCCAAAAATAGTTATACCCTCATTCTTCAAAACTGCCCCTGATTTCATCCCCACTTTGTCCTTATAACTCATGTGGTATTGCAGTCAGTCAATAATTTATGTATTTTTTATTTTACATTTGTTTACCAGGAAAGTCTAACTGGATATAGTTCCTTTTTCAGTGGAGGCCCAGGGAGAAAAGCTCCACATTTACAACAGGACAGTTGTACAAAATATTAAAACATTACAACAGAGAACTAACACATAGATACAGTGTAATACATGCACAGTTTTTAATACATCGATTTTACGTGTATAGACTAAGGTTTATGCACCTTTCTAATAAGACAGGATACCAATATGTCTATCTACAAAATACTTTATGTACATGCATAACTATGGAGAGATCTCACAGGTAAATAATACTATATTATCAGGGAGAGATAATAGACCAGTTACTAACTGAGATAAGTTGATGGAAGTTTTGTGGGCAGAGATTGAGTCAGACTAATTATTTTAAAAGAACGGATGGTGTGGAGAAGATAAGAAGAACAGTGAAGAGAGGACAGAGGAGTTGGATAGCGAGGGTGTGGGGCTGCAAGAAGGCACTCATAAGTTATCCAGGGTTGGTGCATAAGTATATCTTTAGTGTAAGACATTAAGAGTTTTATCCATCTTATAGCTCAAAAATCACATCCCACTGAAGACTTCCTCAGTTGACATGGAGGGCTTAAGTGCCATGGGTACAAGATTCAAAGCTTTTTTTTCCTCTTTTTTTAATTTAACTTTTTTTTTCAATGACTAAAGGTAATATTTAGAATGTATCCCTGGTGTCTAGTGGTAGTGCAGAGGACTGACTCTCTGCTATTGAGCTCTTTGTGTGCTTAGGGTAGAGAGTTCAAAGCTTCTTCTCATGGCTTAGGGTAATCCCTGGTGTTTAGCATTTCCTCCAAACATGCATCTTCAATGCTGTGAATCAGTTGTTCTGTTAATTTTTTAAGTGGTTTTAGAGTAATACGTACAGAATATCAATGGTGTCTAGTGTTCCCCCAAACTATGTGTCTTTTGTACTACAAAATTGTTGTTCTATTGACTTTTTAAGGATTGTTAGGTTAACATGTAAAGAATATTTCTGGTGTCTAATGTTCCTTCCAGTATTGCAGGATTTGCTTCTTATTCTAGGAGAGTAGAGAGGTATGACAAGCTCCTCAGACATTCATACATACACACATCCCTCACCACACAATAACATTCAAGGACAACTTCACCCATCCCTCCACACACAAACACACACACACACAGCCTCACCACAAAATCACACTTATGGACAACCACACCCATTCCCCATGCACATACACGCACTCCTACCGTACCTATACTCTAGCTCAACTACTGTGATCACCCAGGCAGACACATGGTCTCACTTGTACACACACTCTCTCAAGGCCACTTCTTCCTGTGCATACACTCACACGTGCAACCACATACATGTGTACACATACACACACCCCACCACTACCAGTCTGATAAACTCTATGGACATACTTTTAATGTAATCTCACCCTTTAAAAGTAATGGGTGAATGTGAACTTTCACCTGAGTTAATTAACTCATCCAGTTGAACTATCTTATGCAGCTGAGTGATTCTATGAATAGCTGTGTTCTGTAAATGCCTCACCACAGCCTTTTCCAAGTGAGAGTGAGAGCACATGACTAATTAGCATAGGTATGTAGTACAGGCTGCTCCCTTGGAGTGCCTCATTAGCACTTGCACAAAGATGGCCTACTATATGGGTTTGCACATCTTCAAGGTAATGAACTGTGGTAGGGCTGTCTCTGAATGAAAAATGGTTACCACCAGTGGTAAAAAGGGCATACCACTGACGGTAACCCTTTGAACCCCAGGGCAAGTAATTAGGCTCCACATCAAAATGCACGGGGCAGAGTATGTTACTAGATATCGTAAAAAAAAATCATACCAGATTTTTAATACTCTGTCAAAGTCTTAGGACTTATTGATTACTGATCACAAAATATGGGATACTGCAGGAGGAAACAAACCTTTTTTTTTATTTTTAAGAGAAGCACGAATTTAAGGCAAATGTAATAGCACTCTAATGAAACAAGTTTAGGTATATTGGGGGCATTTTCTTGTAATTGCCAGAGTTGTCAAGCTATTGTGGGAAAAGGTAAAGCTTTTTTGACATCCATATACTGGAAGATTATTCAATTTCAGATATTATTGTGTGTGTGTTATTTCAACTTAGTGAACATAACACATTACTGGTCTGGGTCTCACTATGTAGCAAAGGCAATGAGATAATTTAGAAAAAGGGATTTGGGAACATATGATATTAAAAAAATTCCATGTTAGTAATCCATTATACAAGCACATTATGATTACTAGTAAAGACCATTATTTTAAATTTGTGGACATATTTATAAGTACTGTTAATGGTGATGCAATATCAGAGGATTACCTTTCTTAGAATAAAGTGGCAGGACATTTTATCTGTGAATGTCCTCCACAGATTGAATAAACATCTTTCACGTATTCCTCATGTCTCCAAAGGTTGGTGATGACTACATATACTTGGAAGAACAGTAGCTAAGTGAGATTTTCCTCACGAAAACTGGGAACCCTCCTTTTGTGCTTTGGAATTGAAGGGAGACACCAAGAAGGAAGCATCCCTTATAGAAATGAGGGGGCACATCCTTTGTGGTCAGTTCATTACAAGTCCCACTTCCTTGTACTAACACATTAGGGCAAAATAGAAAAAATCAAGAATTACCCTTAGTGGCTAGCTTAATGATAGACCCATCTAGTACACTCTCACATTGGGCAGAGGGATCAAATGTAGCTACTGGCTGGGAAGGGGTTGTTGATGACAGGTGAAAGTGTGGCAAATAAAAATACACTGCAGCTTAATGTCAAGGCAAATACTCCCCCCAGAAAAAAGCAGAATGAGCGTATTCATTTGAAACTGAAAATAAAAACGAGAAGTTCAGTAGCTGTTTATTCATAATAGTTGGTGCCTGCATTCGCATATTTTACTAAAATGAATTTTTATTTGGATATTTAATATTACAATAGGTTTCTGACTGGAAGTTTCATCAAATGGTCACGTTTGTTTAAACAAAAGTTTTTTTTTTTTTTTGTATGTGCATGTGTCTTATGAAATCCTTGTACAAATCGTGGATGAAGAACTTGCACTGTCTCCATTAAGAAGTTATTTAAGCCATCGGGTCTTTCTGAGCTTTGCTGTTTTTTTTTATTTTGTGCTAAAATCTATTTGGGGTTGACCCTGATATTCAGAATGATTTTATATGTTCCAGCCCAGAAACTATAGTCGCTTATTAAAGGTGCAATCTTTGTTCTGTTTTTGGACTGTTGTTGTCCTGAATGTTGCAAATTATTTGTAGTAACAGGTAGTCTGTGTTAATAGCAATTCACTTTGCTTGTATTTTTTATTTGGTTGTATAGTCTATGTTTTATTCATTGTTCATTCATTGTTACAAAGACATGCATCTGGAGCCTTTCTCCCTGGGCCTCTGCTGAAAATTGGCTTTGTTCCAAGTCGGACTTTCCCAGTTAACAAATGTTAAATAAAATAAATAGTCTATGTTTTGACCATTTTTTTCTGTCACACTGCCTGCCAACTATCAGTCCCCCTCTTTTGGCCCATTTATTCCCCTTTACCAGAGTGAGAGTCAACTGAGAAGGTGATATTTAGTCAGCCATTAGAAGTTCTACCTTTTGTAAGCCCCCAGGACATGCATAGTAGCAAGCCCAGGGCTCAACATGCAATGAATATCTAAGAGAGTGTTTTACTTGCTTCCACAAAAAGTGCTCTTATGGGGTCTGCTCTCACCGAGAGATTCAACCATTGAACATGCACCATAGACATATGCTCCAACATCCTCCCCATGAGGAGAAACAAGCTGTAAAAAGCCACTTCACTTACCCCCCCCAGAGCACCAGCAGGTGCATGAGCTGCTACTCAAACTCAGGTCACCTGGGAGATAGTCAGGGGTATATACTTGTTAACCAATGGAGCTGGCATATACTACATTCATTTTTGTAAAGTGTTTAGGACATGAGCACTATAATACACTTGAACACGAACTTCCTGTCCATACCTCTCAACCTGGAAGCATCAAAAATCTGGACAAGGTCCATGAAAAATAGGTACAAATTTGTACACTGATTAACATAAAATCTGCATACATAATTATGTAATCCCACCCACTCCAATGGAGTTGTGGGATACCAACTTTCAAAAGCAAACTGAAGGACAGACAACCAAAATATGGCACCAGAGTCTCCCTGCAGCCATTCCAATGTCCCATTACCTGGCTATTTGCCCCTTTTACCATAAACAGTAATGTGTGCATACTGCTTTACCTCTACAATGGTTATTTGGATTTCATTTTTACATTTTGTAGCACAATGCACAAACACTAATAGACATCTGCTAAGCAAAGCAATACTGTCTCACAATGAAAGTAAACGTCACTTGGCATTAAAACCTCTCTGCCTTTGAAGCTCACAATTCATTGAAACAGTATCAAAACCCACATCCCATTCAAAGAAAATGCATCTGACCAGTGATGGATAAAGACAACCTTTGGGCTGTTTTAAAATCATAGGCCCCTTGCACACAAAACAAGAAACATACATGTGTTCTTTGATACACCTTCCTGATTTTATTAAATTATATAGACCTTGTACAATACAGCACACTTGTTAGATTTAGAGCGCATTTTAAATTCATTATTTGAGCATTTTTCCAGTAGGCAATGAAACAAAATGCATGAACCAATAATGACAAAACTGCCCAATTCAGAACATCTCCATCGTAAAATTCTACTTACAGACACACACAGAAACTGTGTTTGCCCTGAATAACACGAATGTAAGCACAACATTCAGAATTCTGTCTGCCTTTTTATTGATACACTCCAGCACTAAGTTTGGGATCACACACAGAGGGACAATGCTGATAATGCTTGTTTTTGCTTTGGTCATCTTTTTCTGTATTTTGAACAGTCTGGATCTTCCCACCAGAGAAACACTTCCACCAAAACAGACAAACCCAAAGCAGACCGTAATCTACAGACTAAGTTTTTTAACTACAAGCTGTTCAACAAATTCTAATATAATGATTCTTGATCGTAATTTTATTAAGACAGATACATGCCTAACTAAACAACAAGCAAATTCACATCTTTTAAAGAAAATGCACAGAAACTGTGTTTGTCCTGAATAACATGAATGTAAGCACCACATTCAGAATGCTGTCTGCCTTTTTATTGATACACTCCAGCACTAGGTTTGGGATCACACACAGAGGGACAATGCTGATAATGCTTGTTTTTGCTTTGGTCATCTTGTTCTGTATTTTGAACAGTCTGGATCTTCCCACCAGAGAAACACTTCCACCAAAACAGACAAACCCAAAGCAGACCGTAATCTACAGACTAAGTTTTTTAACTACAAGCTGTTCAACAAATTCTAATATAATGATTCTTGACCGTAATTTTATTAAGACAGATACATGCCTAACTAAACAACAAGCAAATTCACATCTTTTAAAGAAAATGCACAGAAACTGTGTTTGTCCTGAATAACATGAATGTAAGCACCACATTCAGAATGCTGTCTGCCTTTTTATTGATACACTCCAGCACTAAGTTTGGGATCACACACAGAGGGACAATGCTGATAATGCTTGTTTTTGCTTTGGTCATCTTTTTCTGTATTTTGAACGGTATGGATCTTCCCACCAAAGAAACACTTCCACCAAAACAGACAAACCCAAAGCAGACCGTAATCTACAGACAACAGGCAACCACACACACGCGCTCGCGCGCAGACACACACACACACACACACACACACACACACACACACACACACACACACACACACACACACACACACACTGGTTCCAACCTAAAAGTCGTTTCTTTCCAGCAGCAGATCCATTCAGAAGCAGCACTCGTGAATGAGACATTGTTCCTTTCCCACGGCAGCAGATCCATTCAAAGCACAGCAGAGCTATTCAGAGCAGCAGTCATGTACCTGAAAGTCAGTCGCATTTCCTTCCTACTCACATTCAAAACGTGAAAGTCAGTTGCGTTCCCTCCCGCTCACATTCAAAACATTTCCTTCCCACTTGCGTTCAGCACTAGAAATGCATGCACAACGCACGTGAGGAGCTCAGTTCTGATAGGCTGGTGGAGCTGGCATCATTGCACACATGATGACATAATTTTGTAGAGATGATTGTTATATGCCATCTGTACAGCCATCCTCCCTGAGCAGTCAGTGGCACTCCCTGCCGCGCCAAAACACAATTACATTTATTTAATCAGTTCTCCAGTAGCATAATAGGTACCCTTCATTTGTGCTATGTGCTTTCATCCCCTGTAATCTTTTAACTTTAGTTACATAGTTGCATTCAAATCAGGAAAGTAAAATATACATGGTCAGTTCAGTGACTAATTTAACAGTGTTATTTTCAGAATATCTCAGTGTAATAATCCTGTAAAAATATCATACTTGAAAGTACCCCTGCCAGGTGATACTTTAGAACTGTCCCCTGGTCATTCATTAGTCAAACTGCATGACCGTACTGTGCTGTTTGTCTTCGTTGTTGCCTTGCAGAGTATCAGTGAATCTCAACACCAATTAGTTTTCTGACACAAAGTCTCTCTCTGTCACCTTCAGATTTGGATTTTTCTTTTTAAAGTGTATATCAGCCCATTAGATGTACCAAATATTTTATTCATTAGAAAGCTCTGGCTAAGTGTCATGGTATTCAGGCTAGTACATTGCATTAATGTTTTAAGTTTATTTATTCTTTCACTTAGGCTTTCAATGATGACCAGCTTATTAAATTTATATCTGTAAGTTAACTGTTTCTACTATTTTTTTTCCTCTAATTTGTGTATTATGGAAAAAATCATGATGACTCCCTTGCCAGCCATTTAGTTTATGATGTCATTTATTTATTTATTTATTTTATCTCCAATATGTGCTTAGCCTTTAGAAAATGTTTTTCTTACAAGTCAGTCAAAATAATGAAGGACAGACGTACCACAAAGGCTAAGAAAGTAGGATAATGCCCAATAAATTGACAAACTTTAGGTCATCAGCATGCTAAAACAAATGCTACTCAGACTGCAAGTGTGCTACTCATGGAAAACAGTGATTGAGTAAGCATTTACATCTTAAACCAGCAATATGCCCCTTGGATACTGCGTTTGAGATTGCATTAAATATTAACCTCTAATTAAGCATATGTCTGGGAGCTCAGGTACAGTGCATTCATAGTAAATAAATGTCATTTTGAGATTTCAAGAATCACTGCATTGTTCTTACTTTAAAGAACATGCTGTGAAAATCCAAGTATAGTGAATTCTGAGAATCACCAGTCGATGCTCATCTCAAGAGTATTATCTTTCCTCTTTTTCCTGACATTACTCTTTCTGTGTATCATTGGTTTTATTGCCTTCATTGATCAGCTGTCCGTTCTGTTAGTTATTCTTCTTCTAACGAAGGCTGTTTCTTTCCCTGGTATTAGAGGAATGCTGCATTGATCACTGATAGTGAGTGTAAGGGATCTAGTGGAGAGCGGAGAGTTCTGTGGTTTTATGTGAGTAATAAATATAGTTTAAGATGTCTAGGAATTGAAGAAATGTAGTCACATACCTCTTGACTGTGAAAGACTGATATATCTTCCTTCCATATTGCGCTGTTGCTTTATCCTCTGAGATTTTATTTTTCAGATCTAATAAAACTAATCTTTTTGTAGTATCTTAATAAAATGCAGCTGTTATACTGAGGGGCAGTGTCAAATATCAAAAAGAACACTACACACATGCACACATTCTTTAAACTGTATTGTAATAAATTGGGTTTGACTAGCAGCATATTTCTTGTGCAGAAGAATCATACTTGTTTTATAATAGTTAGAATGGCAAACTGCTTTCACAAAGATGGCTCATGTTTGAATCCTGGCTCGTACAACCTGTGTAACATGCAGTGCTAAGAGCTGCTGCAAAAACGTAGAGTTTAGGGCAATGAGTTGCAAATATTTACCAATTTTCTGCCATACATTTGAATCATGCAGTCTCCATTTATATGGTATGCAGTTTTATTAGATCATCTGACCACTCTTCTTTTCCAAGACTTTCAGAAACAAGTATTTGAGTCTAGTAAACTGGATGTGAAAGTATTTGTTCAGAGTAACACACTTTGTAAATGGAGATTGAGGGACTTATTGTAAAAGTGCTTAATGACAGTTTCTTGCCTATTTATGGCCTTAACTACCCAAGCTTGGCACAGTTACTCCCCTTGCAACTAAACTTCATGATGAAAACCTGCCATACAACCTGAGATTCTACTCATAAGCCCCACCAACTCTCATTACCCATAGAACCAAACTCCACAGCACTGTACATGCTCTGTCACACCAACTCTCGTTACCCATAGAACCAAACTCCACAGCACCGCACATACTTTGTCCTCTCAGGGGCCTACTGTTTGGCAAGCTGTCCCCAACAACATTAAGAAAATCAGCAGTTATTCCAAATTCAGAATGTAACTCAAAAAAGCACTTCTTTATCCAAGCCAAATGCTCCTGCTTCAACACAGGACATATCACATAACCTATCGCCCATCGAAGTCTCTTGTCCTCCCTGAAAATTCAGTGAAGATTGACCTACTTTAGAAAGTGATGTATATATTGTACATTGCACTATGCTTATTCAATGAAATGTATAGAATACTTTTTTTTATGTGATTAGTATAAACTACTCTGTTATTACCTACATTTCTGTATTATTTATTTATGCATTTAATTATTTATTTGCAGGTTGTTAACCAGGAATATCCACTGGGCCATACAGAACCTGTTTTCAGTGGATGCCCAGGGAGAAAAGCTCCTCAGTACAATACAAAGCAAAAATTATATATAGTGGTAATGTACAATTAACAAACAAATTAGATTACAAAGTTTAAAAAGAGGTCAGCGGTTCAATGCAATAAAAAAAACTAAATTCTATACAATGGTAATATACTATTTTCAAACAAATTAGATTACAAGTTTAAAAAAGCGATTCAGTGGTTAGACAAGTAGCAGTTACAGAGTCATGGATAAATTTTAGGTAGGCACAGTAGGGAGAAAAATGTATAATTTGTAGTAGGTATTCAAGGAGGCTGAGTGCAAATACAGTTCCAGATTGAAGATAGGTATGTGTGTGGAGAAGTTTTGAAATGGGCAAGATTTTGGGTTGTTCTAATAGCTAATTGTAAAGCATTCCAGTTTTTGGCTATAGAGTACAAGAAGAGAAGTTGGCTGGTGGGCTGGTTTGGCTTATGAACCTATTTTTTTTTTGTTTGTAAAATATTTTGTATTTCATCTGGGCTGTGCCTGAAATTAGTCAGTGTTGATCAGTGCACTAACTTGGTAAACAAGCAAATAGATAGATAGATAGATACATAGATAGATAGATAGATAGATAGATAACCTTATATGCTAAGTGTTGCTCTGTCATTGAATTCCATATGGAAGACACCACACAGCATCATTTTTTCACATTGCAGAATTTAAATTTTCCTAAAGAATGGCGATAGGAGAAACTAACATGAAACATGGAGCAGGGATTCATAGTTTGTTACTAAGCTTATAAACAAAAGAGACATGTAATAAAATATTCAAGACTGTGGATGTTTGTGTAACATTTAATCAGCAACACATTATTAGGTTTCAGACAGGTCACTTTTATCATAAGGTTTTAAAAGATAGTAATATATGCTGGATGAAAGTAGTTAAATGGTCAAAACAAATATATTATATTCCTGGACCCGGTCTTACTCCAGCTTGACATGTAAAGTAGCAACGTCTTTCTGCCCACCCCAACTAATATCAGCTTGAACATCATCATCATCATCGGTCCCCATTTTTTCTACACGGGGTTGGTGTCATGTTAACTGTCGCCAACTCTTTCAATTCAGTGCCACACTCCTGCCTTCTTCAACACTCATGCCTGACTGTCGCAGATCTTCTTTCACACAATCCATCCACCTCTTTGCTGGATGTCCTCACTTCCTCGTACCTTCTTCCTGTCTGTCCCAAATCTTCCTCACCAGATTGTCTTCTGCTTTTCTTCACCTGTGTCCAAACCACCGTAATCTGCTCTCTTTGATCTTTTCTGCAATTGGTGCTACTTTAGCTTTTGCTCTTATGTCCTCATTTCTTCGTCTGTCCCACAGTGTGCATCCTACTACCCTTTCCAGGCACTTTATTTCCATCACCTCTAGCTTCTTTAACTGTTCTGCCTTTACTGCCCAGGTTTCTGTACCATACAGTAGAACTGGTCACACCACTGTCTTGTACACCTTACTTTTCAGCTTCTTTGGCATTCTTCTGTCATAGACTACACCTGACACTCTATGCCAGTTGGCTGCAGCCCCTCTGATTCTAGCTTTAACCTCTTCATTCAGACTTTGCTTCTCCTCAACCACATCTCCCAGGTACTTGAAGCTGTTTACCTGTTCCACTATCTTCCCTTCTATCTCAATTCTCAGCTTCTTCTGATTTCTCCAGTTTGCTGCCACTACCACTGTCTTATCTGTGCTTAGTGTCATCCCATGGACCTTCGGTTTTGCATTTCATTGCTCTATACTTTGCTGGAGTTCTTGCACAGAGACTGCCTGTAATGCCACATCATCTGCATACAGCAACTTTGTTAATCTGTCCCCTCCAGCCTGTTTGTTAATGTAGTCCATCACCAGTATGAACAGAAGTGGGCTCAGAACTGAACCCTGGTGTACACCCACTCCCACTGGGAACCCCTCTGTGAGACCAAACACTGTTCGTACTTGAGTTATTGGGTCCTTGTACATAGCCTGCACTAATTCTACCAGTGTTTCTGGGACGTCAAACCACCGCAGGACTGCCCAGATCAACTTTCTTGGGACCTTGTCATATGCTTTCTCCAAGTCTAGGAATGCCCAGTTGGACTCTTTCCTCATCTCTAGCTTCTTCTCACATATATGTTTCACTGCAAACATCAGATTGATTGTGCTGCATCCTGATCTGAATCCAAACTTCTCTTCTCCCTTCTTACATTCTATTACTCTGCATTTCCGATTATCGATCACCCTCTCCAGATCTTTCATGCAATGTGATAGGAGTTTGATGCCTGTGTACCTGCCACAGTCGTGGATGTCCCCTTTGTTCTTGAACACTAGCATGAGTATGCTTGTTCTCCAGTCATCTGGGATACGCCTTTCTGTCCACACTGCTATTAGTACCCTCAGGAACCATTTCTCCCCTATCTCACCCAGCATCTCTATCATATCTGCTGTGACATCGTCTGAGCCTGTTGCTTTCCCTGACTTCATTTTCCTTAGTGCTGTTCTTACTTCTTCTAGGGTGGGCTCCTCTTCTTTTCTCATCATAGGCCACATTTGGGGCAGTACAGCTTCTGTGGAGTTTTCTTCATTCAGAAGCTGCTGGAAGTACTCCTTCCATCTGCTTTTGATGTCCTGTGGACTGGTGAGCAGGTTGTTGCTGGCATCCCTTATGAAGGGTGTCTGACTATCTTCTTTTTATCTTTCTGTCTTTGCCTTACAACTTAATATAGTTTCTTTGTGCCACTTACTGAGTCACTTTCCAGAAGTTGGTAGAGTGCCTTCGATGCCCTGTTCTTTGCTAATGCAACTTCTTTCTTAGCTTCTTTGGGATCCAGCCAGTAGTCCTTCCTAGTCTGGTCAGTCTTTTTTTATCTCCCACTTCTTCCTGCAGTCCTTCTTTCTTTTGATGACTTCCTGGACTTCTTTCTTCCACCACCAGCTTTCCTTATGTACCTTATTTCCATACCTGGCTCTGCCACATATCTTTTCTGTAGTCCTAACACATGCTATTTTTAGGTGCTGCCATTCTTGTTCAGCTGCACCTATTTCCTCCTCTTCTTGGTGTGCTAGAGCCTTAAGTAATTCCTTGAACTGTTGTACTTTCTCTTCAGTCAACTTTTAGGTCCTCAGCCTGTTCTCTGTTGACCTTAGAGCCTTCTCTGACCACAGCTTGCAGCTGATTGTGGCAACAAGTGGTTTATGCTGTGGAATGACTGTTTCACTGGGGACGACTTTGCAATCATGGATTATACCCCAATGCCTTTTCCCTACTAGGATGAATTCTACCTGAGTTGCATGTTGGCTACTCTTGTATGTGATCTTGTGACTGTCTCTCTTTCTGAACCATGTGTTGGCTACTATCAAGCCTTTAGTCAGGCAGAAGTCTAGAATGACTTTTCTTTCTTTATTCCTGTTGCCCCACCCATGTGGACCCAGGCAGTCCTCATATCCTGCTCTGTCTGTCCTGATATGTGCATTCAAGTCACCCATTATCAACACCAATTCATGCTGTCCTGCTTTTTCTAGTAGGTCCTGCAACTTCTGTCTGAATACACTCTTTTCTTCCTGATCACAACCCTGCTGTGGGGCATAGGCTGAGGTTATGAATACTGCCCTATCATTACACTGGAGTCTGATTGCCATGAGTCTGTCATTAATTCACTGCCTACTGAAGCCTCTATCTCAGCACAATTCCTATACCATTTCTAGCCTGTCCCCCTCCTGAGTAGTAGATTCTGGATCCCAAGCCAGGTTACTTTGCTGCACTGCCCTTCCATCTCATCTCTTGGATACACAGGATGTCCATCTTCCTCTGTATCATCATGTCATCCACTTCCAAGCTGCATTGTGTTAGTGAAGCCACATTAAACGTAGCAATTCTCAGTTCATGTTTGGCAGGTTGGTTGATTTTACGTCCAGCTTTCACTCAACAGAGCTATCCCAGGTAGCCCAGGCTAGGCTTGACCCAGGACTTCTGGGCTTTATGGAAGTCACACACTGACCAATAGGGGCACATATACCCCTCCCACCATTAGCAAGGGTCCCTGGCGTAGGTCAGAGTAGGCCGGGTCCTCAACCCACTTATCACCGGTAACTACCCATACCCATTTTGGCAACATTATTCAACATGACTGAATCAGCTAGAGCCATATTTTACACTGTCAAGTGGCTAGCCCTGCCACGGCATGCAGTTTGTGATCTGTGTTCTCCTGTCTTGAGGATACTGCGCAGCACAGTAGATGCCCAAAATGGTTGGTCTGTACTACTCTTCCCCCTATAGGGCACCATGTAGAGTCTGTGCTGCTGCCCACAGTTCCATTCATTGGTGAGTTTGAAATGGAAACACTCAGCATGATTTTTGGACATGGGAGAAACCCGATGGAAGCAGGGAGAACATACAAACTCCAAACAATCATTGGTCAGAGGTCAGGATCGAACCTTATGCATGGGAGGCGAAGACCTTAACCATTATGCCAACTGGTCTCTTTATATTCATATTGTATTTTAATATCAGCTTGAACAATTAACTGTATTTTTTAGTATTATATATTTAAAGTGCTCTATAAGGAAATCGCACATAGTTTTTTCTTTAAAATTTGCAGCATTGTCTGTGTTATGAAGTTAAAACTAATGATCTTAGAAAATAATGATTATAACTGGTTGCTATAGCTGCCTCATTATTTGGCATATGGCATATCACTCTTGACTAACTCCGGTTCATGCCATGGCAATGAATCTCAGATCAGCAATTCTATAGGAAACAAAACAGATCTATAGAGACTGCCTTTCTCTATGGAAAATGTGATCTTATCAAACAACTCCCCCCAAAAAAATCTTTTTGCTGGCAGGAAGCTCCCCAACCCCCTTTAGCCCTTACTTAAAGATATTACGTTCTTGACTACATATGTGAAGAAAGGACAAACAACACTTTCACTGAAAGTGTGCTATATGCTACTGTTAGTAATTCTAACCAGAAAAAGTAATAAAAACAAAACGCAGAAATAGTTCTACAAAGTCAGACACATAACACAGAGAAAGTATGTTGTCACTTAAACTGAATGTCAGGTTCCAGTCAAAACTTTAAAACATAAGCTCTTTATTGGAACCATAGCTCCCAACCTTTCATCTCCAAAATGAGGAACACTACCTCTCATAATGTGGAACAAATGGACAAAATATGGAACTTATCTTACTTTTTATAACAGCTGGGGTTTTGTTTAGATTTATATTATAGTATATAATTTTGCATAATCTGATAAAGTAGTTTAAAGGATGATATTGCTTTTAACTAGATAATTCACCAAAAGTATAAAAATTAAAATGCTGCAAATAACAAAGATCAGTACACTCAAATCAGCCAAGCTCTAAAATTTAATTTAGTATTCCCATGGAACTGTCCCCCTGTAACAACATGAACCAAATTATTTACCTGTAGATGCACCATAATCACAATACATCAAAGTCACCTTTAGGAGAGTGTAAAATGCATTTTC
Source organism: Protopterus annectens (assembly GCF_019279795.1). Taxonomy (NCBI): domain Eukaryota; kingdom Metazoa; phylum Chordata; order Ceratodontiformes; family Protopteridae; genus Protopterus; species Protopterus annectens. The sequence goes on from NC_056744.1 coordinate 1,028,859,698, forward strand.
CCCTTCAAAACAGTAATATACTAGACACAGTAAGACCTTTTTATGATTAAGAAGATTGTAACAGAAAATGAACTGTGCGTAAAACCAGTGAAATAACTGTAAACAAAGAGAAGACAGTTCTGTTTTTTTATGTTCAGCTGAGGAAAATGTTTATGTTTAATTATTTTGCAGAAATTAAATGGAATCTTTGTTGGTTCATCCAAAAACTTGTGCCTCTGGTTTATATATGATGCTACATGTCACTAAAGTAAATGCTTAGTTGTATTCCTCTACAGAATGCTCCAATGGTTACATGAACAACTTGCTTTTTGGGATTTTTTTATTTTCATAACATGTAGCTCCTTAACTTTCTGTGCTGCTTGTTATTAATTGAACTTCACTCTGTTTACACAAATCATTTTTTACTTGCAAAACTAACTACATTAACTGTGCTACTCGCTTGATGATGTTGCCTTCAGAAGAAATCTTTGCTGTGTGTTATCATAATACATGTGCAAGTTATGCTACCGTAGAAGGGGAGTAATTTGACACAAGTAATCACTCATATCTCCCAGGTATACACCAAAACAACCAGTTGTTGTTGTTGTCTTTTGGCTTTTCCCGGTTAGGGGTCGCCACAGTGGAACTCCGGTCCGCCTATGATTGGCAGTAAATTTTAACGAACGCCGAGGTACCAGCTCGACGTCCAACCTTTAACGAAGGCACGTCCATTTACGCATGTCTTTCGAACGCTCATCCAACCGTGGGGAGGACATGCAGATTCCACACAGAAGGCACTCCCGCACTCCAGCCGAGAATCGAACGGGAGAGCCTCTTGCTGTGAGGCAACAACGCTACAGCTGCACCACTGCAGGGAACCTACACCAAAACAACCAGTACTGTCTTTAAATTTGTTGTGTGCTGCCGTGAAGTTACTGCTTCCATTACCATAGCTGCACTGCATGGATGTACAACTAAATGTATGCTTTCAGAACATCTTAAAGTCATCTGTTCATAGCCCCTCATCCCCTGGTGTTCTATTTTCCACCTCCCGCTGTGGTTTACTTTCCATACTGCACCCCCATTTCTGCAAATTCCTGAATCTGCCAATGTATACCAAAGCTATTCTAGTACTGGAGCACTGATAACTGGGAATATTGGCATGAATGGCTAGGCTTAAAAAGGATCTAGGGCCATTAGCATAGTAACGTCTTGTGATCCTAACTGACTTAAATGCTGCAAATGAATTATATTTTCATTATTTTAGTGGATTGCAGGAGTAGGTTGCACTCATACTAAGTCTGATTAATATAAAACACTCCAAAGCAAATAAAAACTGAATATTACAAGTGCTGCTTTTTCATGAACATTGTTTTATTTGAATTGTCTACAGCCTGGTGAATTAGATGGACTGAACTGACATAAGCAAAAGCCAATTGCCACCCTACAGAATATGTGTATTGTTATAACTAATACTGACAGGTATGTAAGCCATTTATTTATATTTTAAACATCAGTCCTAAGAGGGTATAAATATGGCTTGGGCAGTTTTGGCTGATAGTGTATACAGTATGAGCTAGTCTATATTAAAGTATAATAGCCATAGTCTAGGGACATGAGGTTTATCCAGCTCAGGTGGTTATGGCAGGCCTCTACATTGTGTGTGCAGAAGCATGCATGCATTGGGGGAGACCATATCTGGATCTTCTGTAATGACAGTCAGGGTTAAGGCCACAAGAAAAAAAAAATATCTGATGGGTGCCACAATGATGACTCTGTATTAATTTCTCATCTCTCACGGTATGAGTGGGCCAGGAATGGCTCTTGACTCGAAAGGAATGAATGGGCTATATATCATTGGCTTATAATGATTGGCAGGCAGCACAAAAAAATCTGTGAGTAGCCACTAGTTTCTTACATCAGTCTGATCGATACTATAATATTTATGTCATATAATAATTTTTACTTATAACACTACACTTGTAATTTAAACTAGCATTATAAATACCTAACTTTTGCCCCAACCCTCATCAGGAAAAATCTCCTCTCATAGGAATTCAAAACAAAATGCTTATACTTTTGCTATCAAGTAAAAATAATGAAATGGGGTGAACATACTGTTAGTATTGGATATACATTTATTAAAGATAGTATACATTATTAACACATTCATATTTGTCTTCTCTTAAATTATCTACTATTTGTCACACACATTAATGCAACAGTACCTGCATATTCCTTCGGATTTATAAATAACTAATATACTGTTTAATCACAGTTTGTTAGGCTTGATCAATTCAGAAACCCCTGTACCTCTATGGCTACACAAAGATACTGGCATACAGCATAGATAGCGTTCTCACTGGTGAAGCAACATGCAAATGCACCAGTTGGGGGTGCTGCAAATGCTAATTACTTATGTGCTCCTCAGAGGAATATTGCCGACATCTAACTAACATTGTAGACTGAGGCAGAGAATAGCGCTATTGCACTAACTGGGGAGCAAAGTGGAAAACATGCACTCTGTCTTTTGATGGTGTAAACCCATTCCCTTCTTGAAAGGTTTAGGGGTGGTAGCACCATGGGAGATGAGTACTGGGAAGTCGTGTGTGTGTGTGTGTGTGTGTGTGTGTGTGTGTGTGTGTGTGTGCGTGCGCGCGCGTGCGTGCGTGCGTGTGTGTGTGTGTCTCTGTCTTGTCTGCAAATGATTATGAACACGATCTGTTAATGAGCTGATGCTTGTTGTCCAGCAAGTCACTTAACCAGACAGTTTTCCCACACTGAGTCTGAAAAAGAGGCATGTGTTTCAAGGCGCCTGTGCAACTGTAGGCTGAAAACTAGAAATGTTAGGTCTACCTGCAGTAGTATTCATTACATAGACATGATAATGAAACACTAATGAAATGATGCTCATCACTGTCTTATCATATGTGCATATCACAGAATATTATATTAAGCTACTGGGTACTGTGGCATTGTCCAAATAGTAATGGTGGCAATTTTTTGTGAGCCTTAGTAGCTAGTGTCTGTACTGTTCATTTAGCTTTATAGTGAAATAAAGAAAAAAATCCATGTTTGTGTATGTGTGTGCATGTGCGTGTATACATGTGCAGTAGTCACAAATCTTAATCCTAACTTGTTCAAACCAATCATCAGCATCACCACTCATAACTTCAATTAGTCCCCCCCCCCAGTACGGAGCTTCTTGACAGTCTGCCAGTGATCATAGAGCTACCGCTTTCTTCCAATTCACAAGCAGAAATCCCTACTCTTCATTCTGTAATTGGTGTGCTGACCACTGCCACTCATTTATATCCTTCCATTGGCTGAGACACTTGAGTTCTTGTCATGTGGGTGACAGTCAGGGCTCCACTCCTCCATGCCACAGTGGTGGGAGGAATCAACCATCTTAGGAGACCTGAGCTGTTCTATTTCCTCTAGCTCATCATCTGTCATTTGTAGAAGTTCTTACAGTTTAGCCATCACCAGCTGCACACTAGAAAATGCCCACTGAGTGTAACTTTGGAGATATTGTGGTGTATAAATATTGGCCTTTTTTCCTCCATGTGTCTTTTGCCTGACTACTGTCCGTTGCAGTATTTTTTTTTTCTTTTCATATTGACACAAGCATCATAAGGAATATTTTTGGCTTAGATAGACCTATATACTCTCTCAGTTCCCAGTGGATTCTTTGTAAATCCAGTCCAGAATGCCATCTTTGTTTTGACAAAATCCAGGGGGTCTACTCCTTCCTCATCTTAAGGCGCCTCATTCAGCTGCACTTTTGGCTCTTTAATAGGTTGCTGCATGTTCTGTTACAGTGAATTGAAAAGTTTAGAGTGAATTGTTGTTCCTTTGCTAATGTTATCATTAGTCTGGTCTAATACTGCAATAAAATGATTTAGCACTATACCTCGATAACTCCCAGCAGTAGCATGCCTATCTAATATTAGAAAACAAAGTCAGCAGCCAAGTATTTATTCAAGTTTTCTATTTTAATACTGATAAATCCTGATATAAAACACTCTTCTAACCTTGTTTACTTTTTTTTTTTTTGGCAAAGATACAGTTTTCTATGCAGTATAGGACAGTCTGTCCTATACTTTGGGAGTGAAAACATATTGCAAAACACTTCTTATTCCTTTAAATTTTCCAAAATTTTACTAATGAGGAACTAAGGATAGGTTTTTATAAGAAAATATTTTCAGCCTTTTTAAATCTCAGAAATGCATATATATTACAGATTCCTCTTCAAATAATTATTTGTGTCTACTGCATCTCAGTAATGACCTTTCTTGCTTGACCATATTTAATTTTTCTGGATAAACTACTGAACTATTTATTCAGGCATAACATTTCCTCTGCAAACTACATAGGGGAGACATAAACTTTAAGAACTGCAATAGATTTTTTTTTTCAAAAATATTTACTTTTTAAATATTTACTTTTATGGATAAAAATTTTTCCTTAACAGATGTAACACTGTCTCTTAATTCCAAATGACTACATTTTATTGATACAGATTGTATTAATGTCCTGCAAATCCTTAAAGATGCATATTATTTTTCCTCTGTGAATTGAAATATCTATTAATTTCTTTTTTAGTATTTTCTGCCACTATAGTTATTATGGTATGTAATCCACATTAATGATATTCTATTACTGTGACATGACCTATGGTCTTGACAAACCCAGTGCTAACATTTATCCAGCTTCTAAGACACTGTAGACATTATAAAGAGCAGATTACCTGTTCAGGAGGCTTTGCATTATTAACCTGGAATTAGTCATTTAAATCGTGAATAGTCATAACTCCAGGAATTTCTTTCTATGATAAAAGATCAGGGTCTACAACAAGTGTTTGCATGCTGCATGCTTACAGTACAATTAGTCGCTGTCACTTGCTCAAGTAGGCAAGTGTTCAGATCTCCACTAAGTCGATTTCCTGTAACTACTTAGCTCACGTAGACCTACCAGAACCCTAACTCTAAACCTAAAACTCCCTTTCCACTCTCTAATCCTAAAATTTACTTCCTGGTCCCCAAACCTAAAACTCTACCCCCTTCCCTACACCTAAATTTATTGATTGCTACCTAGACCTAAAACTCCAACTGCCCCAATCCTAATCCTAAAACTCCCTTTCCACTGCCTAACCCTAAAATCCATCTCCTGTTCCCAAATCCTAAAATTCACCCTTCCAGTCCTTAAGTGTAAGCATGACCGCTTACCCAGACTCATATCCATGTCCGAGCACAAGCAGCAGCCCATGTTTGAGCACAAGCACCAGTCCATATTCAAGCACTAGCAGCAGCCTTAATGAGCTACAAGGCACATGAATCCCTAGCTTCAAGACAGTGGTTTTCAAGCTCTTGAGAGTAGAGCACCTGCAGTGAAACTAAAATATCATCCTTGCATGCACATTGATATGAAAATTTTAATTTGCCTGAAATTTTCAATTTCTTAATTTGAAGTTCTTGCTAACATTTCACCCTTAGCTGCTGCCAATAAGACTGAGTACGCTTCATCATACATGTCAAAACTCATTCTTAGGATCTGTCAGATTGTCTATTTCTGTTTAAATCTTTGCTAATCATAGGAGACCTACTGCCAGTCTTTCCTCTAACTTCACTCACTATGCAGTGCTTATATTCAAGTATTCAGTGTGCTTGACAAAAAGTGGTAAAACAAAATTACAACCAAATGTTTCTTATAAAAAAGCATTTGTATGTTTGACAAAATCATGAGTAAGCAAATTATATGAAAAATAATTCAGTACTTGGCCAGATGTTTTCAAAATCCACAAGTCATTTGCTATTTATCATTTTTTTTCTTTTCCTAATAGAAGCTGTCTTTTGCTTCCTTTGAATTACTTTAGACATTTGAGTCGGGGTCAGGGGTGGCTATTGAAAATTTGAACTAATAAACTGTATGAGTAAAAGAAATGCAATGCATAGCATATCACATTTTTTCTATGTACCAGAAAAAATGGAATCAGTTCCTAGGCAATTTCCAGTAATTAAATCCTTATGATCCCTAGAGACACAATTTTTTTAATAATTAAATCTAGACTTTGAGAAGGAATTCACTTTTCTTTATCTGTAAAGTCCACTAGAAATAATTACAGTTGCTATAAAAGCCTGCTTGTCAGCAACTCAACAGTGCATAAATTGTCATTACATGTGCATGGATTTTATAAGGAATTTTTGTGTCACAGATCAGAGTGCTTTGACAGTAAAGGTGTACCAGGATTAAACATTTTCAGAATTTTGAAAATATTGTAAATTTCTTTAGCAAGACCTACATTTTATGATCCTTTGTAGATATCCACACTATTTAATATGGCGTGTTTAACAAGTTCAGGATGATAGACATGCACTATTAAATGATAGATAAAAATATATTGTTTAACATGCATTAATGTGAGTATTTAAGCAATAACCCACGCCTGGGTGTGAGTAATGCTGGATTTACCCACGGTTGGTGTGGTTTGGTCACGAAGGCGAAGCCCGAGTGACCAAACAAAGACAACCATGGGTAAATCCAACATTACTCACACCCAGGCGTGGGTTATTGCTATTATACAATGACATTATTTAAGAAAAAAATTACTTACTTTTCTTAAATAATGTCCTTGTATAATGGTGTCGTGCTGTCCTTCCACCACTGGACAGCTCCACTTTGCCATTGCTGATGTACTGCGCAACTGCGCATACATTTGGAACTTGCGTTCCCACGCATACCCAGTACATCAGTGCTCGGGAAAGTAAGCAACGGAGAAAAGAAGATCTCCATTGCTACGCCTTTTTTTTTTAAACCCTTAAAATTAAAGAATATATCAACGGAAAAAAGTCCAGGTGATCAGACCTTTTTCCATTGTATATTCTCAATGGGCACACTGGTTGGGCTGGCCAATCAGTGTGCTCATTTTACGATGTTACTAGCCAGTCATTGTATAATCCAAAATATATCATACAGCCACAGTACATGGCATATGTTTTGTAGCTTTTTATGTAGTTTTCTATATTATATACTATTTCTGAATGTGCTGCATGGATATTGGCTATGTGAATTATGTAATCTATGCAAAATATCTTACTTTATGAAAAATATCTGTATTGTAAACTCTAACATTTGTGACTTACAGAGTATACCTATTGGTATATCTTGTATATTCTAGTAATTCTGGATACAAAGATTAAGACTTCCTCTGTAGTACTGGATGGGGTATAACTGCAGTGTGATTTGTGGAAGAGCAGACTGAATTGTAAGCCCAGAAGAAAGCAATTTTATTTATTATCTTTATTAAATGCTAGCCATTTTGCAAAATCCCCTCTCTGGCACAGGCAGTGAGTCGTAGTTTCTACAAGTTATGCTGAAAGTAGTTGCACCTCTTGTGCTTTGCGTATATAAACTGGCCTATGAACATGCTCCATTGCTTTTTTTGTACAATGTCAGTGGTGCTATAAGTAGCACACTCACCTTTGTTGCTGGAAGACCAGAAAGCTGTGGATTCTGTTCTCACGTCAGGTGAATGTATTACTGCCACTGCAGTGCAGCATTGTTGGGGCTGTACCCTTAAGAGTGTTGTCCTTTGGATATGACATCAGCTGGTGATATCTCAGGTGTATGGTAAAGATCCCATGGCACTTATTGAAAAGAGTAGTAGAAGTTCCATGCAGACCTGGGCAGGTGTTCACAATCAGATATATTAAGCTGTAGATTATGCCAAGTAATTATTCAAAACTGTTTCTTTTTACCAAATGGTTGACAGAAAGGTTTTACAGATTGAATTAGCCTCTATACACCCCTCATGTTAGTTAATTGATTAATTAATTAGCATTTGTTTACCAGGAAGGTATGACTGGTCCATGATAGGCCACTTTTCAGAGGGGGGCCTGGGAAGGAAAGTTTCATAATTACCAAATCTTACAAGATGTCAAGACCAGGCAAATCAGGAAATGTTAACTATCATGTACAAGATACAAAATTAGTATATAAAGAAAGAAAAATAAATTGGGAGAGAAAGACAGAGAGAGATTCTGGAAGTCATAATGTTTCACAAAGTGACATTTCAGTTGTATTCTAGCAATTGTAAAGCTATTGGATCTTCAGATGAAAATCCCTCTAAAAAGCTTAGATTATGCAAGAAGACCAAAAGGGCTATGCAGACACAGAACAGATGTATACAGATGTAGCAACATTTAGCCATTAAAAGAGTGGCAGAAGCATAGTTTGGAATCCAAGATGTGGGTCCTAAGATTTGCTTTAAAGTATTTTGGATTTAAGTTTGGGAAAGCATTATAGGATATGTACATGGGAGCACTTAAAGTAAGTGAAACTCTCTAATGTCAACGTCTATTTTTCCAACACACTTTTGTTGGCAAAACAGATGGTCTTCTGGGGGTGATAGGTTGACAGTCCTTGAAACTGGGGAATATGCTACTATACTACATAGAATAGTTCTAATACTACATATTTAGTGTTGACATACAATAGCGATACAGGTTCAGTACAAAAGATTATTAATAAGTATTGCTGAAAGTTTAACATCATGCCGAACAGTTGTAAGGTTTTCCAGAAGCCCATCAAATTTAGTTATAGGAAGAGTCTAAATTTGAAGGATATATTGGAGAAAAGTCAAACCAGGATAATCAAAGTAGATCCGAAGTATGGGGGGACGTTTAAGTGTGACAGATGCCCACAATGCCCATTTATAGCACATAGGAATGACCTATGGATTCTGACAATTACAACAAGACTTCATACAGTTGATAAACATAATTGTTATGATAAGAAGGGTGGTATATTTAGCATTTTGCACGGCATGCTGGGCATACTATGTGAGAAAAACAGAGCGGACTCTAAAACAAAGAATCTATGAATACATGTATAACTTTACAAGGAGAAGAGATATGAATGTCCTATAGTGAATATATTAAAATGTGAAAAAGCAGATTTCAAGTTTTGGATCATAGAAAAGGTAAAACATCAGGAAACGGGGCGATTGGGAAACAAAACTAGAGTTTAGGGAATTCATATGGCAGTTGCGGTTAGATGCAAGTACCTACCCAGGTCTTAATGACCATATTTCCCTGGTCCCTGCTCTAAAATTGAAAGCAAACACCCTGTGATGTAGGTGTTAATATGGTTTACACTACATATGGAATATCATGGCAATGTCAGAAAAGATATTTTTTTACATACAAAAGTTGCTTTTTATATACATAAATATTGCTTTTTTATGCACAAAAATATGGGGAATGGTTGTATATAAAGTTTTTAACATTTGCAACATAGATTAAGGAACAATAAGTATGAAGAATTATAATATTGTAATTTTTTATATATTTTTACAATGTATATGTTTTATTCATGAGGCATTTTCACCTGATCCAATGTTTGTGAAGGAGGGAATATTTAAACCCAGCAGGAAATTATGCAATTAGATTCTGATGAAGTTTCCTGTTTTTAAGAATATGAAAGCGCTCAATCTGTTATCTGTTTTCTTTTGAATAAACTTTTGGAATACCAATTTGGCTCCCGTACTTCATTGGTTTGAGAGTGCCTTCATTGGGACTCGCTGCTTTCACTGGAGTTTATTTGTTTGTAGTGTCGTGAATATTCCCCTCTCTTGGGGATTGTACAAATCTCTGAGTTAGTGTATTTAATTAGCAGGGAATGTGGGGGTGCCCTCCTGCAAAAAAATGTTTGTTTTATTTCTACATGCTCTGAGGTTATGCTCTGAGCATGCATACTACAGTGTCAACATTGTTTAGGTTGATTTGGAGGTGTCAACATTAGTGAGGTTGACATTTGGGAGTTATGGACATGGTAAGTACTTCTACAGATAGACAGATAAAATATGGGTGTGACTGAGGTGATCACACTGAAAAACTGTCACAGCTGATTGAAAATCAGCTGATCGAACATTGCTGGCTTTGTTTCAGTTTGATATCAAAACAATACATATTGGGGAGTTTGCTCTTACCCATTGTAAGATAATCACAGACTTGATAATCAGAAGTCTAGTTGCTTCAGCCAGTGCTCTTTGCCAGTACCAAGAATCAGCACATCACCCCCCTCAGCTCGTCAAATGAATTGCAAAAAAAAAAAAAAAAAAGCATTTTTGTGTATTAAGCCGATCACTTCAGATTGACACCCTCCTCTGAGCTCTTCCATTAAAGAGAAAAAAAATATGCCTTCTACTGACACACCAGCCAGTTGCCCAAATGCACAAGACATCACCCTCCTTCCTGCCCAGCCATGCAAGTCCCATTTTTGTGCCCTGCCCTGAGTCAACTTGAACATGTTTAATTAAAAAATAAAATAAATAATATTTTTTTCTTTTAAACTGTAGCAAAGATTAGCTAAAGTTTATACACAGCTTGCACAGAGTGCTATGGCATTCATGTTTTAGTTAAAAAAAGTTTAAAACATTTTTCTTCTTGTAAACTGTAGCAAACTCCTAGCTACAAATATAATAAACAGTTGCTAAAGTTTATATCCTGCCTGTAAGGAGCATTACAACACTCAGGTTTTAGTTAAAAAAAAATAATTTTTTTTTTACTTTAAACTGTAACAATTTGCATGCTACAATTTAGACCACACACAGAGCGCTACAGCACTCAGGTTTGACCGCAAATGCAATCCAAGCTTTTTAAAACTGGTATTATGTTAGAGCTCAGTATTGGCTGATCATGCTAAGATGTGCAGCAAGTAAGGGTGATAAAGGATAGTGAGAGAAAGGTACGCACAAGAGAGGAGAGTGTGTTGAGTAGATGGAAAGAGTATTTTGAGAGGCTGATGAATGAAGAGAATGAGAGAGAGAGAAGGTTGGATGATGTGGGGATAGTGAATCAGGAAGTGAAACAGATAAGCAAGGAGGAAGTAAGGACAGCTATGAAGAGGATGAAGAATGGAAAGGCTGTTGGCCCAGATGACATCCCAATGGAAGCATGGAGGTGCTTAGGAGAAATGGCAGTGGAATTTTTAACTAAATTGTTTAATGAAATTTTGGAAAGTCAGAGGATGCTTGAGGAGTGGAGAAAAAGTGTTTTGGTACCTATCTTTAAGAATAAGGGTGATGTGCAGAGCTGCAGTAACTACAGAGGGATAAAATTGATCAGTCACAGCTTGAAGTTATGGGAAAGAGTAGTAGAAGCTAGGTTAAGAAAGGAGGTGATGATTAGTGATCAGCAGTATTGTTTCATGCCAGGCAAGAGCACTACAGATGCAATGTTTGCTCTGAGAGTGTTATTGGAGAAATACAGAGAAGGTCAGAAGGAGTTGCATTGTGTCTTTGTAGACCTGGAGAAAGCATATGACAGGGTGCCTAGAGAAGGTTGTGGTATTGTATGAGGAAGTCGGGAGTGGCAGAGAAGTGTATAAGAGTGGTACAGGATATGTACGAGGGTAGTGTGACAGTGGTGTGGACTGCAGTTGGAGTGACAGATCCGTTTAAGGTGGAGGTGGGATTACATCAAGGATCAGCTCTGAGTCCTTTCTTATTTGCAGTGGTGATGGACAGGTTGACAGACGAGATCAAACAGGAGGCCCATGGACTATGATGTTTGCAGATGACATTGTGATCTGTAGTGAGAGTAGGAATCAGGTTGAGGAGACTCTGGAGAGGTGGAGATATGCTCTAGAGAGCAGAGGAATGAAGGTCAGCAGGGCTAAGAAAGAATATATGTGTGTAAATGAGAGGGAGGGTAGAGGAATGGTGAGGATGCAGGGAGTAGAGTTGGTAAAGGTGGACGAGTTTAAGTACTTGGGATCAACAGTTCAGAGTAATGGTGAGTGTGGAAGAGAGGTGAAGAAGAGAGTACAGGCAGGATGGAGTGGGTGGAGAAGAGTGTCAGGAGTGATTTGTGACAAACGGGTACCAGTAAGAGTGAAAGGGAAGTTCTACAAGAGGGTAGTGAGACCAGCTATGTTACATGGGTTGGAGACAGTGGCATTGACAAAAAGGCAGGAGTCAGAGCTGGATGTGGCAGAGTTAAAGATGTTAAGATTTGCACTCGGTGTGACTAGGATGGATAGGATTAGGAATCAGTATATTAGAGGGTCAGCTCATGTTGGACAATTTGGAGACAAAGCAAGAGAGACGAGATTGCATTGGTTTGGACATGTGCTGAGGAGGGATGATGGGTATATTGGGAAAAAGATGCTAAGGATGGAGCTGCCAGGTAAGAGGAAAAGAGAAAGGCCTAAGATAGGGTTTATGGACGTGATGAGAGAGGACATGCAGGCGGTTGGTGTGACAGAGCAAGATGCAGAGGATAGGAAGAAATGGAAAGAGATGATCCACTGTGGCGACCCCTAATGGGAAAAGCCGAAAGATGATGATGATTGGCTGATCATGCTCCCCATTAAAATTTGTGCCCAGGGCAGTTGACCCTCTCACCCCCACCCTAGCGATGCTGCTGGCCATAATTAGCAAGGGTGGGGGAGCATAGGGGCTTATCCTCCTGCAAAAAATACTTTTTTTTTCACTTTTGATTTCTTTTTGGATTGGCCACTTTTTTGTTGATCGTCTTCATCTCGATTATATGAGTATACATCTAAGTGCACTATGGAGATAGGGGGTAGTCCAATATCTATATCGAGATCACTGAAACATACGTATATGGCATTTGAACATTAATTTATTTTGAAGTTTCTGACGTCTCCTACCAAAGTCATGGGGAAGCTGTGACTTTTCCTGGCAAGGATTCAGGCCAAAAACAGGAACCATTTCTGGATAGAATAACAGTCCATTATATGAAACAGATGTACAGTCAAAGACGGAGAGAGAGAGAGAGAGAGAGAGAGAGAGACACACACACACACACACACACACACACACACACACACACACACACAAAAACACACACATACATGTACGTACATATACATACACACACACACACACACACACACACACACACATACATGTACGTATATATACATACACACACACACACACACACACATACATGTACGTATATATACATACATACACACACACACACACAACACACACACACACCTCCAGGCAGTTTTGAGGATTACCATTTCACTTCTTGATGTGGCATCACCGGATATAACAGGGAAAACATGTCTAGACTTGCAAGCTCCACACAGGAGGCAGTCGTACTGGGAGCCAAACCAGACGCACTATAATGCAGTAATGCTAACTGTTGCACCATGTGCCAGTCAGGGCATTTAATTAATGCTCACTAATATCTTTCATATTTAAAAAAAAATAAATTAGGTCAGAAATTTCCAGTGAAGCAGTATGTAGTTATCAGTAAAGTTATGTGTCTTTGTGCTTCTTAAAGGTCATTCTGTTATTCTGGTAATTTAGATTGATCTTTCTTATAATGTATATATTCCTGAGACATTGTTCACATTTTGGTTTTAGTTTAGTCTAAAACATTTCATTTAAGCACAGTGTCAGTATACCTTTTAAAATGTCAAGCCAGTACTTTTCTTGTTCACGTAAAGTGTCTTTGACATTTCCATCTTTTCTTGTAGCATGTGATTTTTCTTTGATCAAGGCAAATCTGGATACTCATTGAATTGGCCAAATTGCCACTAATTCTGCATGCTTGAAATATCATTTCTCATTGTTTTTCTGAGGTGTGCTTTCTATACCTTCATATTAAATGCCATATATACATTATACTAGCTATATGACATATATGAGCTGACAAATCGTGTAATATTATATTGTTTTCCAGTCCTTATGTATTTAATAAGATTTAACATGTACAGTTTGTTTAAATAATGTGCAGTTCCCACACAAGTAGCATTGTATGATTGACACGTCTTATTTTTGAGTATCCACTAATGCTATCTACTGTTTTTTTTTCATTCCTCAGGGCCATTTGTCCTTTTGAGCCAAGTCACTACTTTTTAATGAAGGATCAAAAAACTGTTCTGCTTGGATTATACAGTGATAATATGAAAGTGGACTTGGCCCATTTCTATATTACCATTTCATTAATATTTATAAACATTTTCTTTATCGCTTTTTTCTTTCATATATTTCCCCATATCAGTGTCATTAGAATAGATCCAGTTTTCCAAAAAAATCTGTGTTTTAGTTCCTGTACATAAATTTTTCAAATTCATCATCCAAACTGCTTTTATCTTCTTAAACTGTGATTTAAGATTATTTTTAGCAATATGCAGTGTATGCTAGACTTTTTCTGGAATTAATGTCTTGGTCCCATTAAATTCCACAGAATCCAGTGTGTCATTACAACTAAGAGTGGTATTCATAGTTATGTGAACTCATAATGACTATCCTCTCTGTCCATGAATGAGCAAAGCAGCAGTTCATAGAGGTCACTTATGCGTACACGATATGGCCATGAATAAGCACAAGCAAATGAAGTCATAATGGTATGCAAATGAGAAATGATGGAAAACTGCATATGCCAATGAAGCCTTCTCCTGCCTGCTTGTGATTTGTAGTCAAAGTTTCCCACTTCTCCGCACCATCTGCAGATTTGTTCTAAAAAGCTGATTAGCACCTATTCTGTCTGCTTTACAATCCACAATGATGCTGTCATCTTGCTGCTAGCCCTGTTATTTCCCTGTGTGAGCTGCTTGTCTCAGCTGAGCTAAAACAGCTTACCCCAACAGTGCACACCAGCCAAGAAGACAAAGATATAGGCAGAGGATAAATCACTACAATTATGGAAATCAGGAGGTAATAGATATGTTCAGAGTGGAGAGGAATATTGTAAGCGCCTTAGTGAATATGTATGCCCCCCATACGGGCATTGAAGGAATGAATGGATACTAAGGTATGTGTAGCCCTCACTGTACTTGTCACTGAGACCCTTCAGAGACAGACTGGGAGCACATTGGGTTTCTCACATGTTTCTGCCTCAAGAATACTACTGGATGTACTCGGCACATGTAGATCACTGCATCTACTTCTGGGTGTCACCTCAGGATCAAGGCCAGATTATGAATGCCTTTTTTGGGGCGGCACATTTCCCTAAGGTACTTGGTGTAATAGATTGCCCTATGTTGCAGTTAGGACCCCATCTGGTCCAGGGAGAGGCCACAATATGAAGGACTACCATTCAATCATTTGCCAGGTAGTATATAATTTTTGGGGGTGCATCACTAATGTCTGTAGCCAACAGTGCACACCATTCCCATAACTGGCACACTAGCTCAGTCTGTTGCATCTTCCTGCATGGTAGGATGCTAAGTGTTCATCTTGTTGGTAAGTGTAAAAAAATGTTTTTTTTTATTTTCATTTAAGTATTTTTTTATGGTAAAATCTATTGCTGAATACTAAACCACTTTGTCTTAGTTTTGTCTTCCTGACCCTTTCCCTGTTTTTTTTTTTCTTTCAGGTGTTGCTGTATAGCCACTGGAGCCATGGCTTATGACACCATTTAGAAATCCAAGAGGAGCTGCAGTAGGGAAATTCAACACATCCCTGCCCCCGAACTGTATTGTCATTGAGAGAGTCTTTGGACTTTTGAAGAGTCATTTTAGGTGCCTGGATGAGTCTTGGAGGTGCCCTTCAGTATAACCCAGCTACTGTATGCAGGATGTTCACTGTGTGTTGCATTCTGTACAACATGATCATGTGCCTGTCTGGTAGTGAAGTGACCTGTGCTGTCGCATTCTGCACAACATGATCATGTGCCTGTTTGGTAGTAAGCGACCTATGCTGTCGCATTCTGCACAACATGATCATGTGCCTGTCTAGTAGTGAAGCGACCTGTGCTGTCGCATTCTGCACAACATGATCATGTGCCTGTCTGGTAGTTAAGCGACCTGTGCTGTCACATTCTGCACAACATGATCTTGTGCCTGTCTGGTAGTGAAGCGACCTGTGCTGTCACATACAATGACTAACGTTGACTAGCCAACAGCAGCAGTATTAAAGGACCCCATGTGGAAAGCTCATGTATGGCATACAGCTTGGCAGGTAAAAAGATGGCATCTTGTCCAGAACTATGGACCATGACATTCAGGTTACTGTTTCCTTTCCTGTAAAAAAAAACATGGAATGTAATTGATACATGCAGTGACATCCATGAGCTATGCTGTTGGTGCATGGTTACTATCACTGTTCATCAGACATTCCTTCTCATCTTTAAATAGTGATTTTTTCTATTTCAGAACAGGTGCTCATGTTATTGTTTATAAAAGTCATACATGAGTGCTTACTGACTCTGTTCAGTAATATCATAAGGCAACATATAAGGAGCAGTCAGCTTCAAGTAGTCCAACTGACTGTTTGAGATCAACAGATTAAATATAACAAATAGTAAAAACAATAAAAAAGAAAAAAAGTTAACTAGGAATATCAATGACTTTACGAATGGAAATATTTTTTTCTTGGCCTAAGAATACTAGGCTATTGAAGGCAAGCATGGGTAATTCTATGCATGAACTAGATGACATTTCTTTACAATGGCTGCCCCTGCATTGAGAGGTGGTGCATCTAGTCCATTCGTAAATGAAAATGTTTCGAATGTAAATACTACACATGATGATGGTATACAAAATACCTCACTACAAAGGGACTTATCTGTACATATCACCACTAACTGTAATGTTAATATGTTTGCAGTTCCATCTACATCTAATAATGCAGTTTCCCATGAGGAGGATTTTTGTCAGGTTATGATGTCTGTGAACTTGAACCTCCTGGAGAGAGAGTGGCATTACGAGCAAGAGACCTATCATGGGGAAAACACAAATTAAGGAGGAAGAGGAAACGTCTGTATGAGATCAAACAGTCTTCAGATTCGCAGCAGGTCGAAAGGGAAGAGACGAGCAGCTAAAGACTCCATTGTGTATGCTATTACTGATCTTAAACTGTTTGCAAGGAATTTAAATCTTAAATTAATGTTTCAAAATTCTGTTACTACCAAACAGGTATGTAAACGTTCAAGCACTTCTGTTCCTATTAGCTGTCCTGTAATTACAGCATGCTATAATACTTGTGAGAAACAGTTGTATGAGTTTTTTAATTATTAGAAGCATAATAAGAGTTACAATTTGTCAAAAGAAGAATGTGATTCTTTTAAGCGACTGCAAAGTAATACTAGTATCACGATTATACAGGCAGACAAAGGGGGTGCCATAGTTATAATAGCTAGCAAAAAATATAATCAGTCTATACAAGCATTTTTAAATGATCCAAGTACCTTTCGTTTATTAAATAGGAGTAATGTGAATAATATAATACGTAGGGTTAATGATGTTATTTATGAGCTGCAGGTACAAGATGATGTTATATGTGAGATGTTCAGCTTCTTATAAGTTGCTAATCTTATGCTTTTCATTCTATATGGGTTACTTAAAATACATAACGATCACTTGCATCCCCTGGTGTGGCCCATTGTGTCTGGGAGGGAATGGGTAACTGAGCCCATTTCAATTTTCTTAGAAGAACAGTTAAAAACCTTGTTAAAAAATATTCAAAGTTATGTTTGTGATACTAACGACTTTTTATAAAAACTTTATCAGTGGTATTCTGTGACTGAGACTGCCCAGTTTATTTCTGTAACAATCAATGTCAACTCATTGTTCACTGTCATCCCTAATGAATATGGCATATAGGCTGTGAGTGAATATTTATGTAAGAACACAGCATTCAAAAATGGGAAAATCAAAATGATTTGTGTTCTCTTAGAAGTTGTACTAGCAAATAATGTTTTCGTATTTGGAGAGCAGCTGTACTATCAAGTATCGGGTGTTGCTATGGGTATACCAACAGCAAATGCGTATGCTAATGTAGCCTTATATGAATGTGAGAGTATGCATGTATTTGGTTCAACAAATAATTATACTGATAAAATTCTATTTTATAAACTCTTTGTTGACATTTTTTTGGTTTGGAAGGGTGATGAAATTGAACTACAAGAATATGTTCAATTCTTGGAAACTACTACAAATTTTCTGATATTTAAGTTTAAATATTCTAGAACAGAGAGTTGCTTTTTGGATATAGCACTTAAAAATACTGATGGGCTGATATCAATGAATATCCTCTCTAGAAAATGGGAGATCATCCAAAGCAGATGTGAACTCTCCTTGGTCCTAGGCAGCAGTTCTTCCTTCTGATTTAAATGAAGCATGACCTTGGAACAATCCCTTCAAGAGAACCAAAAACTTGAGTACCTTCTACCAACACCCTCCCCATAACTCCAGACAGCCCTGGCATGTTCCCGTGTAACTCTTGTGTTGTTTGCAAACATATTTATACTGGAACTCAATATATATTCAAACACTGTAACTGTACGGTAAACTTCGCTATCTTCTTCAACTGTAACAGTAGCTACATATTGTATGTCAGTATTTGTTCTAGACTCGAGGCTTTTTACATCGGCAGAACAGTTAGGAAATTGTCTGACAGCATAAATGAACACTATGGAGCAATCCGGAACTCCGACCTAAAGAATGCATCGGCTAAACATAGTACTACTTGCACCAGATTCCAAAATTTCAATTTTTTTTTTGTCATCTAACATGTTAAACCATTTTTCTGTGACTTGGACACTCTCCTTGAGGTCCACACACTGAAATGACAACCATTTTTTAATGCAGATTCCTCCCCAGGCTTGAATGGAAATCTCAATATTAAATGTGCGTTGAGGTGGTTACAATGATGAACTGCCCCTTTGTGTTACTGCTGTCATTCTACAGGATATGCAGCTTTCAATTGATTACTATGTACCTGCAATCTTTCAAAAATTCTGGCTGTCTTGCTCTTAACCAATAGCAGTTTAGCTACATATTTGGCAGCTCTTTTTCTTAATTTAAATTACCCAATGTTTGAATCAGTTACGTTTTGCAATTACAGAAAATAGAGAGTATGCTTGGTTGAATTAACTTTTATATTTATATATATTAACAGTTTTCTGACTTATCCTTACATTTCTGATGAAGTTCTACATAATAAAGAATGAATGCACTCAAACACCGAGTTCGGTCTCCTCCTTTCACTTCTCTGAGTCCATTTCAATCATATTTATGAATTTGACTGCTTTGCTACTTGTTTATTTATTTATTTGTATTTGTTGACCGGGATAGTCCACTGGGCTGAGTCGGCCTGTTTTCAGTGGAGGCCCGGGGAGAAAAGCTCCACAAGAATAGTTACATTACATTTACATTGCATAACATTTACATATATGTAGGGTTACATTACATTACTGTTAATAGACAGTATTCAGTCTAGTGTATTAGGTAATATTAGTAGAATAGGAAATCTCATTAATCATATTTAAACCAGACTGACAGAAAAAAAAAGCTCATTAGGTATTCATGTAAAAATATAAAGTGGAGGATAGGAACAAAATTTAAGGAGGTAATTTAGGTAGGAGCATGAGAGGGACATTCCCATTTGGAGGATAGATCTGAGAAGAGCTAGGTTTTGAAGTTATTATGGTTAGGTATTTTGCGTAGGTGAGATGAGAGGGGAGGGAATTCCAAAGTTTGGCTATTGTGCAGGATAGTAGTATTTGGCCTGGGGGATGAGAGGGTTTGTGTACTTGAAGCAGGTTTTGGTTCTCGGATCATAGGGAGCGGGAGGGAGTGTAGGGTGTTAGCACTTTGGCTAGGGATGGACAGTCTGATGGTTTGAAGATGAGCTTGTGAGTAGTGGTGAGTTGCAGATATCTAAGGTAGTTGGGGAGCTCTAACCATTTGTGGGTGAGTAGTGAGTGGCAGTGATGAGATGAACTTTTGGAGTTGGTAGCGAATTTGCTAATTTTGTGGTAGCAGGCTTCCAGTTTGGAGCACAGGCCTAGTTGGAGGTTGGTAAATAGGGGGAGCGCCATACATAAGAGATGGAAGGAGGAAGGTAGTTGCAAGCATTTGTCAGGTGGGGGGGATGAGATAGCGATTGTGCCTGTACAGCAGACCAATCTTCTGATGAGTTTTCTTGATAGCAGAGTATATGTGGGAGTCAAACTTTAGGTTTTCGTCAATAACGATGCCTAGCAGTTTGGTTGAGGGGATTATTTCTAATGGAGTTTTATTTTGTCTTGTAATGCAGAACAGGCTTTTGTCTAAAGTGGAATTTCTAGTAGGGGTAAAGATCATTAGTTTTATTTTGGTGGCATTTAGGGCAAGGTGACTGGCTTTCTCCAGGATTCTGTTTTGGAAAAGGCAAGTATAAACTTGTAACATAGAAAATCTGGTTTATTTAGCTGTGTGCATGGCATGCATTAGTTTTTTCTCTAGGTAAATCTAATATTAAATTTAAGGAAAGTATTTCTAAACATCTTTCAGAAATTAGAAGGAATATACTTACTAATTCCTTGGCTAAGCATATTCATGACAATAATACAGATCATGCATTTAATTTTTTTATATAAGAGGTGGTGATATTCTAAATGCCACTGAACTAGCTGAATGCAGGTGGATTTTAAAATTGCAGGCTGACTGTGCACCTTGATTAAATGTTTCAGTTAGTTTAACACCTGTATTAAAACAAAAGCAAATGAAATTGAAGTGAATGTTGCTATTGACTGCCTGTTTTTTAAGTTGCTTTTGAATGTACTTTTTATATGTGTTGCTTGTCGCTGTGTCTTCAAACTTTAGATTCTCTATATAACAAGCTGAGCACTTATTGGGTGATGGGATCATGTGCTGTGTTTATAAACTGCATTTGAACTGTGTTTTAAATGCATTGAAGAAGGGATAATTCCTGAAAGCTCTGTAATTTGTATATGCATTAAAATAAGTGATTTTTTTATTTCTGGTGTTAAGATCTGGTTTTTATTGTTCCAACTTGTTTTGCACAATAAATTATGCTTAAATGGTTTACTTAAATATGCAAATACTAAATCTCCTCAAGTGCTACAATTAGCAAGAAGTGCTATTTCAGTACTTAACGTATCTTGCATTGTATTGTTTTATATATTATGTAATATATCCTCATTCTGAACTAGTTTGTCTGTTAAAGGGACAGTCCCAGAGATTTTTTGTTTTGATTCTGGTCTTTGTTTACATTTTCAGTCATGCTTTCTGAGCATGTCCCAGCTTTGGCTGCGGGGTTAGGGGAGGGGTGCTTACAGGAAGTTTCAGTGGTCTTAGCCAAATTCCATCTCAAATTGCAGTTGTAGTCATAACAGCTCTCACTGAGTCATTCAGTAGTTTCACTTGTGCTTTTTATCCTCAGAGAATAGTAGCCTTTCAAGAGTTTTATGACCAGACTTTATGCTACCTTGTAGGAAAGCTTATGAGCAGTGCAAAGCTAAAACATTAGTAAACACAGTTTTCATTTCATTTCATTTCATATTTTATTTTGTGTGGATTTTTGAATGCTAGCCAAGTGCTATGATGTTATGCATGACTGCCATTTGCTCTGTAGAAGCATCAGAATGATGCAAGTTTTGAACAGTAGTAGAAGCAGTCTTCTTTTTTCATGTTTTGTTTTTTGATCTCTGAACGTTAGCCAAGTGGAATGTTTTTTCTGACCTGCTGTTAAAAAAAAAACATGTGATGCAAGCAGTAGATTCATTTTAAACAATGAAGTACAAATCTTACTGTCACAATGGGGTCTGTACAGTATGGCAACCTGTGATAGTTGTATATACTAATTCTGAGATTGTTTTACTGTGGAGTAAGGGGAATACATTAGGAGACTGCTAAGACTTAGTATGAATTCACTAAACTATACCCTTTTCACTGTACTGCATGCAGTGTTGCTATGCAGAATAAGTGAAAGAAATAAAGAGCTGTACAATTAAGATAAGCTTTTTGTTGAATTTATAAAAGTAAATGCTGAGAGTCTTCCTAAAACATCTCCACCAAAAACATACACCAAATATGTAATAACCTTATTATTTTCCAGTGATTGGCAACTGAAAGCTTTGACAGGAACTGAATATTGTTAATTGCGTTTACAAGAGGGAAAGAATACAGGCCTGCATAAAGTAAAGTGAAACCAGGAGTAGGGTTGATGATGAAGTGGTAAGTGTGTGTGGAGGGTGACAGCTATCAGGTATTAGGACAATTTTCTTACGGTCACAATTTTTGACTGTGGGATTGTCCCTTTAAGATAATGCACATAGGTTCATAGGTTTCATAGGTGTGTACTAGGCTAATGGCCTTGGAGCCTTTACAAGCCTAGCCCATAGGATTACCCTGGCATCGTGCCACCTGACCATAGTTCCCAGTGCCTCTGTCGAGTAGAGCCACTGGAGTGATCTCCAGGGTGAACTTTCTATTTTCCATCCACTCATCAAGATGTCTCTTGAAGAGGGCCAGTGAGGTGCTCTGCTTGACATGTGTGGGAAGTCTATTACATAGCACGGGCAATCTCTGGGATATGAACTTGTCCCTCCAGCTTGTTCTGTTGATTGTGGTAATGAGGTTGAGGTCTCTGGAGTGTGTGGTGTGGAGGGATTGGGATTTGTTTAGATGTAGCATTTCTACAGAGCTGGTTCAGACATGGCTTTGTAAGTGAAGCAGAGATCACCTCGAAGTAGGTGATATGAGACAGAGAATAGATGGAGTTTTTTGAGTCTGTCCATATAGGACAAGTGTTTAAGGCCTAGGATCCTCTTTGTGAGGTACTTTTTCAGCCTCTCCAATTGTTGCAGGTGTCTAGTGAGGCACATGCCAAATGGGGCACTGTACTCGATAATTGGCCTAATGAGGGAAGAGAAGAGGGAGACAATGACCTCTTTTTTCCTGGATGCAAAACCTTTAGTAATGAGATGTGCCACATGAAAGGACTTTCTGACCAGAGTGGCAATGTGGTGGTCAAAAGAGAGGTTGCTGTCAACCTGTGTTCACAGATCTCTGATAAAGCCTTCTGTGTTCAGTGGATTTCCATCGATGTGGTAATTCATGGGAACTGGGTTTTTCCCAAAGGGGATGACGACACATTTTTTGGGATTGAGCTTAAGGCCATGGTTCTGACACCAGTCATTGGTCTCAGTGAGGCTTTTCTGTAGGATGTCAACATTACTTTGGGAGTTAATAATAGCTCCCAACTTGCAATCGTCTGCAAACTTTGTCAGCCAGAGTCCCTTCATGTTGGCCTGGACTTCAGAGAAGTAGATACCAAACAGGAGAGGACCCAGGACTGAACCCTGTGGGACTCTTTTCATGATTGGTTGGCAGTCTGACTTGGAGTCAGCTACTTTCACACTGTGGGTTCTGTCTGTGAGCCAGTTTGCCCTCCTAGTGATATAGGGGTTGATGCCTAGCTTAGTGAGTCAGATTATTTCATATTGTCACTGATAATTTATTGTCTCAGTGACAAAACCTTCATCATTTGTGTAGTGTTGAGTGAGAAGTGTCAGCAATGTTTATTCGCATGCCAGGATATTCATTTTCATCTTTAATTTTCTTATCAGTGTTTTCCTGAATGCTTGTGTATTACTACTTCTAAGTTGTAGGCAATTGCCAGCTGTAACAATGTTAATGCATAGAGCATTAATAGTGTTAATTACTGCAGTCTTACATAATGAGATTCAGATTTCTCTTCACAGTTCCATGAGGTTTTAAGCAGCATTATTACAGGAATGAAATGTCTACAGTTGAAAAGTACCCTAAGCCCCTCCCCCCATTTTTTTTTTTTTACTTTATTTACTAACTTATGCCCCTTCAAGTTAAAAATTGATGTGTGTGTAAAGGTCAAATTGTTAGCACAGAAATATCACACCTGAATCACAGTAGGTTGAGGTCAAATGTGTCTTGCACATCTCCTAAAGATGGGGTAGGTGATGGTGCATGTAATTTTGAAGAGAGTTTGTCATTTGAGATGTACTGTGAGTTGATCCAATGTCATGACCTATTTAGGTTCATGGGTTCATAGGTATGTACTAGGCAATTGTTCTGCAGACCATTACAAGCCTAACCAAACAAACCCTGTTCAAAAGTTACCTATAACTTTAATAAGGGCTAGACAAGATAGTTGCAGGTCATCCTACAGACAATGATCTGACAGTGCTGTGGAACCAGGACCACAACTGAGAGGTTCTGTTATGTGTAGATGAGCACTGACCTGGCTTGCTTCAAATCTGTTGTGCTTATTCCCCGACTAATTACAGTACTTTCTTGAGAAGCACTTGTTGTCTCGTGTGATGTGTCCCAACATGTCCAGACAGTACCCCATCCTCTTCCCTTTCCAAGACTGTCTCGTACTTGAGTCTGTTAAGTCTTAACTAGTGTATGAATGGAGGCAGCCATGGATGCATGGTGTGCCAGCATACTACACATTGGTGTGATTTTTACATTATCCCTTATTTGTGCCATTTCCATGTAGTGTTGGAAATCCCCACATATGCCCTGGGGCTCTGACCATTTCCAACTGACTCTCTCTGGCAAGAATCTGAACCCTAACAATATCACTGCATATTTGCTGCTGGGCAGCCAATGCTTTATATGTTTTCTTTGGTAGCTGTGAATTTTCTACACCTGGCTTCCCTTTGCAAAGGTATCACTGCGGACACCTTACCCCTGAATTTCTGCCTTCATCCTGAAAGTGTTTTTTACTCATATACAACCATGAGTGTAATGTCAGCATGTGCTTAATTTTGTGATGCACTGTCACTTCCTATAGAGTTACTAACATGTTGTTGGGTGTGAGATCCTAGCATTAAGCTTGGGGACTGTGTGCCCCTTTCCTCAGGCTGCCTCTTAAATATAACTATGTTATCATCATCATCATCATCATGTTCAACAGCAATTCTGTTGCTGTCCTCCAACTTTAAGGTTCACCTCTTAATAGTAATTGTGTGTTTAATGTAATCACTCCATGTCAGCATTCAGTTCTCTAGGTAAATATATGTTATATTGTTAAAACAAGCTTCCTGAGCAGAAGTGTGTTACTGCTGCAGACTTTGGTAATAGCCAGCGTCCACATCACCTCTGATTATTCCAGTCCCATCATCTTCTGTGTCACAGTCATTTCCAGAAATGGAGAGGAGGTATTCCTCATCTGGTGTTAAAATAGTAAGTGTCTGAACCCCCCCCCCAAAAAAAAAAACTGGTATGGGCAGTTGCATTCTGCCTCACTTTGGCTCTAGCACATCCTGTCGTATCAGTTGACCTCTTCTGGCACTGTGTTAATGTACAGTTCATTCCACAGATTGCATTAATGTTCATTACAGCCTGATACCAGGCTTTTGCCCTTTCATCTTCTTTGGGACCCCTTTTACCAAATGGTAACAATTTGAAATATTAAGACCCTTTAGATCGAGTCCTGAAATATGGATACTGAATGGCCAAAAGAACAGACTTACATATACTAAGTCTGAGTTGCCATTTCTAAGAATATTCTCTTTTCAATGAGGTATGGCGATCTCAGAGTTGGTATATATAAGTTTAGGGGTAGGGGTGCTTGGGGGGCTTGCCCTCCCTGCAAAAACAAATTTAAAGGAGTAGAATGATTTTTGAAATTCACTCTTTTGTGTTTTCACACTTTTTTCCAGCTTATCTGCACATAGCATTTCGAGTGCTCCATTTCAATGGAGAGCCTTACCAAACAGATGTTTGCTATGTGTCCTAAGGGCTGCCATGAGGGTGTGGTTTCCTCATCGCTGAAGTTGTAATTTCTCTGCCTTGATCCCTTACTTTGCATCATTACTGCACATAATAAATATGCCACAGTCATACACAAAAAACTTTTGATGTAAAATCATCAGTCAAACAACACAACAATGAAAGCATACCTGCTAACTTCAGAAAAAAAAAAGATTGGTGGCACAAACCCCATAATTATATACACTTGCATAGTCTCAGTCCAGCCAAGTAAAGTTATACTGAAGTAATGTTTGTACTAACCTGAATACATTTACAGTAATATGACACACAGTTTGACGACAGATGCATGTTTCCCCTAACCCCCACCACTGTCTTGTATTCATAATACTGTCATTTTTCATTCAGCATTGACACTCAAAAATCTTCCAGTAGAAATATGTGTGTGTTGACCCAGCAGAACATCCTTGCCACTTCAGTAAATCACTGCATTCTGTCATGTATGCACAATCACTAAATGACACCAAAGTAAATGATTTTCTCAGTGATCATTAATTATTTCCACTGCTGGTGTAAGGATTTTCCATTTACAAATGACAGTTTTACAGTATTCGCTAAAGCCTTGTAATATGCCCATCATATCAGTAAAACAAACATTTCTTGAAGTGAGCTCAGTAACAATTTTGAAGTATTTCATATTAATTTGCAACATTTCTTTTATTTTTTCTTACTTTAAAAGGTCTGCAGTTTCCTAGTCTGTTTTCCATCTAACTAGAGTAATGGCAAGTTAATAAGG